>NW_026975119.1:0-174014 GCF_030014295.1 Loxodonta africana
CATAGAGAGATAGTATTGGTTAGGGTTAGGGTTGGGATTATAGTTATTGTTAGTGGCTAGGTTTAGTGTGTTAGGGTTATGTTTCTGGTTAGGGTAGGGTTAAATTTAGCATTAGTGTAGGGTTAGGGTTAGATTAGGGTTACTGTTCGGGTTAGGCTTAGGGTTAGGGATAAGGCCAGGGATGGCGTTAGGTTTAGGGTGGGGGATACGATTAGGGGTTAGGGTAAGGGTTAGGTTTAGGTTTAGAGTTAAGGTGAGGGTTTAGGGTAAGTGTTAGAGTTAGAGTTAGGGTTAGGGTTAGGGTGAAAGTTTCAGTTAAGAGTGAGGGCTAGGGTAAGGGTTAGGATTAAGGTTAGAGTTAGGGGTTCAGGATGGTGATAGGTTTAGGGTTAGGGTAGGGGTACGGTTAGGGTTAAGGCTAGGTTCACGTAAAGGGTAGGGCTAGGTTAGGGTTAGGGGTTAGGTTTAGAGTTAGAATTAGTGCTACGGTTCAGGTTAGGGTCAGTTTTAGAGTTTTGATTAGGTTTAGGGGGAGAGTGAAGGGTTAGGGTTACGTTTGGGTTTAGGGTAAGTTTGAGATGTTTAAGTCAGGGTTAGGGTTGGGATTAGGCATAGGGTTAGGGCTAGGGAAGGGCTTAGGGGTTCGAGTGAGGGCTAGAGTTAGGTTTAGAGTGAAGCTGATGTTTTAGGGTGTCCGGTTCAGGTCAGGGTTAGAGTTAGGGTTAGGTTAGGTTTAGGGTTAGGGCTAGAGTTAGGGGATAGTTTAGGATTAGGTTTAGTTTTAGGGTTAGGCTTAGGTTTAGGGTGAAGATTAGGTTAAGGATCAGGGTTAGGGTTAGTGTTAGTGGTTAGGTGTTTGGGTAAGGTTAGGGTCAGGTTTAGGGTTCGGTTTAGGGTTAGGGTTTGGGTGAAATTTAAGTCAAGGGTGAGTGTTGAGCTTAGGGTTAGGTTTAGGGTTTAGGGTTAGGGTTTAAGTTTGATTAGGTTTAGGGTTCAGGTTAGGTTTAGGGTTAGGTTTAGGGGAAGTGTTAGGGTTAAGTCATGGTTAGGGTTAGGTCTAGGTTACGGTTAGAGATAGGGTTAGGTTAAGGGTTGGGGTTAGGTTTAGATGTTAGGGTGAGGGTTTAGTGCTAGGTTTCCATTAAGCTGAGTGTGTAAGGTAAGATTTACGGTTAGGGATTAGGGTTCAAGTTAGATTAGGATCAGGGTTAGGGGTTAGGTTTATGGTTAGGATTAGGGTTATTGTCAGGGTTAGGGGGAGATTTAGTGTTATGTTTAGTTTTAGGGTTAGGGTTAGGGTGAAGTTTATGTTAAGCGTGAGGGTTAGGGTTCAGGTTAGGGTCAGGATTAGGTTTAGGGTTAGGGTTAGTGTTAGGTTTAGCGTTAGTTTTAGTTTTGGTTAGGGTTTGGGTTTAAAGAAATTGGGGTAGGTTTTTTTTTGGGGGGTTTCAGGTGGGCCAATGTAAAGGTTATGGTTAGGTTAGGGGTAGGGTTACGGTTAAAGTTAGGGTTAGTCTTAGGTTAGGGATAGGGGTGAAGTTTAAGATAGGGTGAGGTTTAGGGTTAGGGTTATGGCTAAGGTTTGGGTTAGTTTTCAGGTTAGTGTTAAGGTTATGTTTAGGTTTAGGGTTAAGTTTATGGGTTCTGTTGAGTTTTAGGGTTAGGGTTAGATTATAGTTTAGGGTTAAGTTTGGTATGACGGTAGGGTTAGGGTTACGGTTCGTGTTATGCATTGTGGTTGGGGTGTGGAGTTAGGTTAAGGTTTAGGGCTGGGTAGGGTTAAGGATTATGGTTATGGTAAAGTGTTAGGGGTTAGAGGTGTAGTTTAGGGTTAGGGTTTGGGTGAGGGTCCGGTTAGGCATTGTGGTTCTGGTCATGTTTAGGTTTGGTTAAGGGTTAGGGTTAGGTTTCTGATTAGGCTTAGGGTTAGTGCTAGCGTTAGGGGTGAGAGTTAGGGTTAAGGTTTCGGTTAGGCTTTGGTGTCAGAGGTTAGTGGTTTGGGTTAGGGTTATGGTTATTGTTAGGGCTTAGGGGTTCAGGTTACTGTTAGGGTTAGGGTTTAGGGATAGCATTAGGGTTAGGGGTTGTGGGATACGGTTAGGGGTTAGGGTGAGGGTTACGGTCAGTTCACAGCTAAGGTGAGGGTTTAGGGTAAGTGTTCTGATTAGGGTTAGATTAGAGTTAGGGTTAGGGTTAGGTGTAGGGTAAGATTTAGGTTTAGGTTCAGGTTTAGGGTTAGAGTTAGTGTTCTATTTAGGGTCAAGTTAGAGTTAGGGTTAGGATTAGGTCTAGGGTTAGGATTCGGATTAGGTTGAGGGTTAGGTTCAGGGTTATTGTAAGGGTTAGGTTTAGGGTTACAGGTGGACTAGCATTCTGGTTAGAGTTAGGTTTAAGGTTAGGTTTTGGGTTTGGTTTAGGTTTAGGGTTAAGGTTACAGTTAGGGGTTTGGATGAAGCTGAGCATCGGGTGAGGGTTATTTTTCGGGTTAGGGCTAGAGTTGGTCTTTGTGTTCAGTTAGTGTTAAGGTTAGGTTTAGGGGTTCTGGGATAGGGCTAGGGGTTATATTTAGGGTTAGGCTTAGGGTTAGGGTTAGGTTTAGGGTTAGTGTGAAGTTTTGGTTAAGGGTGAGGGTTATAATAAGGGTTAGGGTTAGGGTTGGGATTATAGTTATTGTTAGTGGCTAGGTTTAGTGTGTTAGGGTTATGTTTCTGGTTAGGGTAGGGTTAAATTTAGCATTAGTGTTAGGGTTAGGGTTAGATTAGGGTTACTGTTCGGGTTAGGCTTAGGGTTAGGGATAAGGCCAGGGATGGCGTTAGGTTTAGGGTGGGGGATACGATTAGGGTTAGGGTAAGGGTTAGGTTTAGGTTTAGAGTTAAGTGAGGGTTTAGGGTAAGTGTTAGAGTTAGAGTTAGGGTTAGGGTTAGGGTGAAGTTTCAGTTAAGAGTGAGGGCTAGGGTAAGGGTTAGGATTAAGGTTAGAGTTAGGGTTCAGGATGGTGATAGTGTTAGGGTTAGGGTAGGGGTACGGTTAGGGTTAAGGCTAGGTTCACGTAAAGGGTAGGGCTAGGTTAGGGTTAGGGTTAGGTTTAGAGTTAGAATTAGTGCTACGGTTCAGGTTTAGGGTCAGTTTTAGAGTTTTGATTAGGTTTAGGGGAGAGTGAAGGTTAGGGTTACGTTTGGGTTTAGGGTAAGTTTGAGATGTTTAAGTCAGGGTTAGGGTTGGGATTAGGCATAGGGGTTAGGGCTAGGGAAGGGCTTAGGGGTTCGTGTGAGGGCTAGAGTTAGGTTTAGAGTGAAGCTGATGTTTTAGGGGTGTTCCGGTTCAGGTCAGGGTTAGAGTTAGGGTTAGGGTTAGGTTTAGGGTTAGGGCTAGAGTTAGGGGATAGTTTAGGATTAGGTTTAGTTTTAGGGTTAGGCTTAGTTTAGGGTGAAGATTAGGTTAAGGATCAGGGTTAGGGTTAGTGTTAGGGTTAGGTGTTTGGGTTAAGGTTAGGGTCAGGTTTAGGGTTCGGTTTAGGGTTAGGGTTTGGGTGAAATTTAAGTCAAGGGTGAGTGTTGAGCTTTGGGTTAGGTTTAGGGTTTAGGGTTAGGGTTTAAGTTAGGATTAGGTTTAGGGTTCAGGTTAGGTTTAGGTTAGGTTTAGGGGAAGTGTTAGGGTTAAGTCATGGTTAGGGTTAGGTCTAGGTTACGGTTAGAGATAGCATTAGGTTAAGGGTTGGGGTTAGGTTTAGATGTTAGGGTGAGGGTTAGTGCTAGGTTTCCATTTAAGCTGAGTGTGTAAGGTAAGATTTACGGTTAGGATTAGGGTTCAAGTTAGATTTAGGATCAGGGTTAGGGTTAGGTTTATGGTTAGGATTAGGGTTATTGTCAGGGTTAGGGGAGATTTAGTGTTCATGGTTAGTTTTAGGGTTAGGGTTAGGGTGAAGTTTATGTTAAGCGTGAGGGTTAGGGTTCAGGTTAGGGTCAGGATTAGGTTTAGGGTTAGGGTTAGTGTTAGGTTTAGCGTTAGTTTTAGTTTTGGTTAGGGTTTGGGTTTAAAGGAAATTGGGGTAGGTTTTTTTTGGGGGGTTTTCAGGTGGGCCAATATAAAGGTTAGGGTTAGGTTTAGGGGTAGGGTTACGGTTAAAGTTAGGGTTAGTCTTAGGTTAGGGATAGGGTGAAGTTTAAGATAGGGTGAGGTTTAGGGTTAGGGTTATGGCTAAGGTTTGGGTTAGTTTCAGGTTAGTGTTAAGATTATGTTTAGGTTAGGGTTAAGTTTATGGGTTCTGTTGAGTTTTAGGGTTAGGGTTAGAGTATAGTTTAGGGTTAAGTTGGTATGACAGTAGGGTTAGGGTTACGGTTCGTGTTATGCATTGTGGTTGGGGTGTGAGTTAGGTTAAGGTTTAGGGCTCGGTAGGGTTAGGATTATGGTTATGGTAAAGTGTTAGGGGTTAGAGGTGTAGTTTAGGGTTAGGGTTTGGGTGAGGGTCCGGTTAGGCATTGTGGTTCTGGTCATGTTTAGGTTTGGTTAAGGGTTAGGGTTAGGTTTCTGATTAGGCTTAGGGTTAGTGCTAGCGTTAGGGTGAGAGTTAGGGTTAAGGTTTGGGTTAGGCTTTGGTGTCAGGGGTTAGTGTTTGGGTTAGGGTTATGGTTATTGTTAGGGCTTAGGGGTTCAGGTTACTGTTAGGGTTAGGTTTAGGGATAGCATTAGGGTTAGGGTTGTGGGATACGGTTAGGGGTTAGGGTGAGGGTTACGGTCAGTTTCACAGCTAAGGTGAGGGTTTAGGGTAAGTGTTCTGATTAGGGTTAGATTTAGAGTTAGGGTTAGGGTTAGGTGTAGGGTAAGATATAGGTTTAGGTTCAGGTTTAGGGTTAGAGTTAGTGTTCTATTTAGGGTCAAGTTTAGAGTTAGGGTTAGGATTAGGTCTAGGGTTAGGATTCGGATTAGGTTGAGGGTTAGGTTCAGGGTTATTGTAAGGGTTAGGTTTAGGGTTACAGGTGGACTAGCATTCTGGTTAGAGTTAGGTTTAAGGTTAGGTTTTGGGTTTGGTTTAGGTTTAGGGTTAAGGTTACAGTTAGGGTTTGGATGAAGCTGAGCATCGGGTGAGGGTTATTTTTCGGGTTAGGGCTAGAGTTGGTCTTTGTGTTCAGTTAGTGTTAAGGTTAGGTTTAGGGTTTGGGATAGGGCTAGGGGTTATATTTAGGGTTAGGCTTAGGATTAGGGTTAGGGTTAGGTTTAGGGTTAGTGTGAAGTTTTGGTTAAGGGTGAGGGTTATAATAAGGGTTAGGATTAGGGTTGGGATTATAGTTATTTTTAGTGGCTAGGTTTAGTGTGTTAGGGTTATGTTTCTGGTTAGGGTACGGTTAAATTTAGCATTAGTGTTAGGGTTAGGGTTAGATTAGGGTTACTGTTCGGGTTAGGCTTAGGGTTAGGGATAAGGCCAGGGATGGCGTTAGGTTTAGGGTGGGGGATACGATTAGGGGTTAGGGTAAGGGTTAGGTTTAGGTTTAGAGTTAAGGTGAGGGTTTAGGGTAAGTGTTAGAGTTAGAGTTAGGGTTAGGGTTAGGGTGAAGTTTGAGTTAAGTGTGAGGGCTAGGGTAAGGGTTAGGATTAAGGTTAGAGTTAGGGTTCAGGATGGTGATAGGTTTAGGGTTAGGGTAGGGGTACGGTTAGGGTTAAGGCTAGGTTCACGTAAAGGGTAGGGCTAGGTTAGGGTTAGGGTTAGGTTTAGAGTTAGAATTAGTGCTACGGTTCAGGTTTAGGGTCAGTTTTAGAGTTTTGATTAGGTTTAGGGGAGAGTGAAGGTTAGGGTTACGTTTGGGTTTAGGGTAAGTTTGAGATGTTTAAGTCAGGGTTAGGGTTGGGATTAGGCATAGGGTTAGGGCTAGGGAAGGGCTTAGGGGTTCGTGTGAGGGCTAGAGTTAGGTTTAGAGTGAAGCTGATGTTTTAGGGTGTTCCGGTTCAGGTCAGGGTTAGAGTTAGGGTTAGGGTTAGGTTTAGGGTTAGGGCTAGAGTTAGGGGATAGTTTAGGATTAGGTTTAGTTTTAGGGTTAGGCTTAGGTTTAGGGTGAAGATTAGGTTAAGGATCAGGGTTAGGGTTAGTGTTAGGGTTAGGTGTTTGGGTTAAGGTTAGGGTCAGGTTTAGGGTTCGGTTTAGGGTTAGGGTTTGGGTGAAATTTAAGTCAAGGGTGAGTGTTGAGCTTAGGGTTAGGTTTAGGGTTTAGGGTTAGGGTTTAAGTTAGGATTAGGTTTAGGGTTCAGGTTAGGTTTGGGGTTAGGTTTAGGGGAAGTGTTAGGGTTAAGTCATGGTTAGGGTTAGGTCTAGGTTACGGTTAGAGATAGCGTTAGGTTAAGGGTTGGGGTTAGGTTTAGATGTTAGGGTGAGGGTTAGTGCTAGGTTTCCATTTAAGCTGAGTGTGTAAGGTAAGATTTACGGTTAGGATTAGGGTTCAAGTTAGATTTAGGATCAGGGTTAGGGTTAGGTTTATGGTTAGGATTAGGGTTATTGTCAGGGTTAGGGGGAGATTTAGTGTTATGTTTAGTTTTAGGGTTAGGGTTAGGGTGAAGTTTATGTTAAGCGTGAGGGTTAGGGTTCAGGTTAGGGTCAGGATTAGGTTTAGGGTTAGGGTTAGTGTTAGGTTTAGCGTTAGTTTTAGTTTTGGTTAGGGTTTGGGTTTAAAGGAAATTGGGGTAGGTTTTTTTTGGGGGGTTTCAGGTGGGCCAATGTAAAGGTTAGGGTTAGGTTTAGGGGTAGGGTTACGGTTAAAGTTAGGGTTAGTCTTAGGTTAGGGATAGGGTGAAGTTTAAGATAGGGTGAGGTTTAGGGTTAGGGTTATGGCTAAGGTTTGGGTTAGTTTTCAGGTTAGTGTTAAGGTTATGTTTAGGTTTAGGGTTAAGTTTATGGGTTCTGTTGAGTTTTAGGGTTAGGGTTAGATTATAGTTTAGGGTTAAGTTTGGTATGACGGTAGGGTTAGGGTTACGGTTCGTGTTATGCATTGTGGTTGGGGTGTGAGTTAGGTTAAGGTTTAGGGCTGGGTAGGGTTAGGATTATGGTTATGGTGAAGTGTTAGGGGTTAGAGGTGTAGTTTAGGGTTAGGGTTTGGGTGAGGGTCCGGTTAGGCATTGTGGTTCTGGTCATGTTTAGGTTTGGTTAAGGGTTAGGGTTAGGTTTCTGATTAGGCTTAGGGTTAGTGCTAGCGTTAGGGTGAGAGTTAGGGTTAAGGTTTCGGTTAGGCTTTGGTGTCAGAGGTTAGTGTTTGGGTTAGGGTTATGGTTATTGTTAGGGCTTAGGGGTTCAGGTTACTGTTAGGGTTAGGTTTAGGGATAGCATTAGGGTTAGGGTTGTGGGATACGGTTAGGGGTTAGGGTGAGGGTTACGGTCAGTTTCACAGCTAAGGTGAGGGTTTAGGGTAAGTGTTCTGATTAGGGTTAGAGTTAGAGTTAGGGTTAGGGTTAGGTGTAGGGTAAGATTTAGGTTTAGGTTCAGGTTTAGGGTTAGAGTTAGTGTTCTATTTAGGGTCAAGTTTAGAGTTAGGGTTAGGATTAGGTCTAGGGTTAGGATTCGGATTAGGTTGAGGGTTAGGTTCAGGGTTATTGTAAGGGTTAGGTTTAGGGTTACAGGTGGACTAGCATTCTGGTTAGAGTTAGGTTTAAGGTTAGGTTTTGGGTTTGGTTTAGGTTTAGGGTTAAGGTTACAGTTAGGGTTTGGATGAAGCTGAGCATCGGGTGAGGGTTATTTTTCGGGTTAGGGCTAGAGTTGGTCTTTGTGTTCAGTTAGTGTTAAGGTTAGGTTTAGGGTTTGGGATAGGGCTAGGGGTTATATTTAGGGTTAGGCTTAGGGTTAGGGTTAGGGTTAGGTTTAGGGTTAGTGTGAAGTTTTGGTTAAGGGTGAGGGTTATAATAAGGGTTAGGATTAGGGTTGGGATTATAGTTATTTTTAGTGGCTAGGTTTAGTGAGTTACGGTTATGTTTCTGGTTAGGGTAGGGTTAAATTTAGCATTAGTGTTAGGGTTAGGGTTAGATTAGGGTTACTGTTCGGGTTAGGCTTAGGGTTAGGGATAAGGCCAGGGATGGCGTTAGGTTTAGGGTGGGGGATACGTTTAGGGGTTAGGGTAAGGGTTAGGTTTAGGTTTAGAGTTAAGGTGAGGGTTTAGGGTAAGTGTTAGAGTTAGAGTTAGGGTTAGGGTTAGGGTTAGGGTGAAGTTTCAGTTAAGAGTGAGGGCTAGGGTAAGGGTTAGGATTAAGGTTAGAGTTAGGGTTCAGGATGGTGATAGGTTTAGGGTTAGGGTAGGGGTACGGTTAGGGTTAAGGCTAGGTTCACGTAAAGGGTAGGGCTAGGTTAGGGTTAGGGTTAGGTTTAGAGTTAGAATTAGTGCTACGGTTCAGGTTTAGGGTCAGTTTTAGAGTTTTGATTAGGTTTAGGGGAGAGTGAAGGTTAGGGTTACGTTTGGGTTTAGGGTAAGTTTGAGATGTTTAAGTCAGGGTTAGGGTTGGGATTAGGCATAGGGTTAGGGCTAGGGAAGGGCTTAGGGGTTCGTGTGAGGGCTAGAGTTAGGTTTAGAGTGAAGCTGATGTTTTAGGGTGTTCCGGTTCAGGTCAGGGTTAGAGTTAGGGTTAGGGTTAGGTTTAGGGTTAGGGCTAGAGTTAGGGGATAGTTTAGGATTAGGTTTAGTTTTAGGGTTAGGCTTAGGTTTAGGGTGAAGATTAGGTTAAGGATCAGGGTTAGGGTTAGTGTTAGGGTTAGGTGTTTGGGTTAAGGTCAGGGTCAGGTTTAGGGTTCGGTTTAGGGTTAGGGTTTGGGTGAAATTTAAGTCAAGGGTGAGTGTTGAGCTTAGGGTTAGGTTTAGGGTTTAGGGTTAGGGTTTAAGTTAGGATTAGGTTTAGGGTTCAGGTTAGGTTTAGGGTTAGGTTTAGGGGAAGTGTTAGGGTTAAGTCATGGTTAGGGTTAGGTCTAGGTTACGGTTAGAGATAGCGTTAGGTTAAGGGTTGGGGTTAGGTTTAGATGTTAGGGTGAGGGTTAGTGCTAGGTTTCCATTTAAGCTGAGTGTGTAAGGTAAGATTTACGGTTAGGATTAGGGTTCAAGTTAGATTTAGGATCAGGGTTAGGGTTAGGTTTATGGTTAGGATTAGGGTTATTGTCAGGGTTAGGGGGAGATTTAGTGTTATGTTTAGTTTTAGGGTTAGGGTTAGGGTGAAGTTTATGTTAAGCGTGAGGGTTAGGGTTCAGGTTAGGGTCAGGATTAGGTTTAGGGTTAGGGTTAGTGTTAGGTTTAGCGTTAGTTTTAGTTTTGGTTAGGGTTTGGGTTTAAAGGAAATTGGGGTAGGTTTTTTTTTTGGGGTTTCAGGTGGGCCAATGTAAAGGTTAGGGTTAGGTTTAAGGGTAGGGTTACGGTTAAAGTTAGGGTTAGTCTTAGGTTAGGGATAGGGTGAAGTTTAAGATAGGGTGAGGTTTAGGGTTAGGGTTATGGCTAAGGTTTGGGTTAGTTTTCAGGTTAGTGTTAAGGTTATGTTTAGGTTTAGGGTTAAGTTTATGGGTTCTGTTGAGTTTTAGGGTTAGGGTTAGATTATAGTTTAGGGTTAAGTTTGGTATGACGGTAGGGTTAGGGTTACGGTTCGTGTTATGCATTGTGGTTGGGGTGTGAGTTAGGTTAAGGTTTAGGGCTGGGTAGGGTTAGGATTATGGTTATGGTAAAGTGTTAGGGGTTAGAGGTGTAGTTTAGGGTTAGGGTTTGGGTGAGGGTCCGGTTAGGCATTGTGGTTCTGGTCATGTTTAGGTTTGGTTAAGGGTTAGGGTTAGGTTTCTGATTAGGCTTAGGGTTAGTGCTAGCGTTAGGGTGAGAGTTAGGGTTAAGGTTTCGGTTAGGCTTTGGTGTCAGAGGTTAGTGTTTGGGTTAGGGTTATGGTTATTGTTAGGGCTTAGGGGTTCAGGTTACTGTTAGGGTTAGGTTTAGGGATAGCATTAGGGTTAGGGTTGTGGGATACGGTTAGGGGTTAGGGTGAGGGTTACGGTCAGTTTCACAGCTAAGGTGAGGGTTTAGGGTAAGTGTTCTGATTAGGGTTAGAGTTAGAGTTAGGGTTAGGGTTAGGTGTAGGGTAAGATTTAGGTTTAGGTTCAGGTTTAGGGTTAGAGTTAGTGTTCTATTTAGGGTCAAGTTTAGAGTTAGGGTTAGGATTAGGTCTAGGGTTAGGATTCGGATTAGGTTGAGGGTTAGGTTCAGGGTTATTGTAAGGGTTAGGTTTAGGGTTACAGGTGGACTAGCATTCTGGTTAGAGTTAGGTTTAAGGTTAGGTTTTGGGTTTGGTTTAGGTTTAGGGTTAAGGTTACAGTTAGGGTTTGGATGAAGCTGAGCATCGGGTGAGGGTTATTTTTCGGGTTAGGGCTAGAGTTGGTCTTTGTGTTCAGTTAGTGTTAAGGTTAGGTTTAGGGTTTGGGATAGGGCTAGGGGTTATATTTAGGGTTAGGCTTAGGGTTAGGGTTAGGTTTAGGGTTAGTGTGAAGTTTTGGTTAAGGGTGAGGGTTATAATAAGGGTTAGGATTAGGGTTGGGATTATAGTTATTTTTAGTGGCTAGGTTTAGTGTGTTACGGTTATGTTTCTGGTTAGGGTAGGGTTAAATTTAGCATTAGTGTTAGGGTTAGGGTTAGATTAGGGTTACTGTTCGGGTTAGGCTTAGGGTTAGGGATAAGGCCAGGGATGGCGTTAGGTTTAGGGTGGGGGATACGATTAGGGGTTAGGGTAAGGGTTAGGTTTAGGTTTAGAGTTAAGGTGAGGGTTTAGGGTAAGTGTTAGAGTTAGAGTTAGGGTTAGGGTTAGGGTTAGGGTGAAGTTTCAGTTAAGAGTGAGGGCTAGGGTAAGGGTTAGGATTAAGGTTAGAGTTAGGGTTCAGGATGGTGATAGGTTTAGGGTTAGGGTAGGGGTACGGTTAGGGTTAAGGCTAGGTTCACGTAAAGGGTAGGGCTAGGTTAGGGTTAGGGTTAGGTTTAGAGTTAGAATTAGTGCTACGGTTCAGGTTTAGGGTCAGTTTTAGAGTTTTGATTAGGTTTAGGGGAGAGTGAAGGTTAGGGTTACGTTTGGGTTTAGGGTAAGTTTGAGATGTTTAAGTCAGGGTTAGGGTTGGGATTAGGCATAGGGTTAGGGCTAGGGAAGGGCTTAGGGGTTCGTGTGAGGGCTAGAGTTAGGTTTAGAGTGAAGCTGATGTTTTAGGGTGTTCCGGTTCAGGTCAGGGTTAGAGTTAGGGTTAGGGTTAGGTTTAGGGTTAGGGCTAGAGTTAGGGGATAGTTTAGGATTAGGTTTAGTTTTAGGGTTAGGCTTAGGTTTAGGGTGAAGATTAGGTTAAGGATCAGGGTTAGGGTTAGTGTTAGGGTTAGGTGTTTGGGTTAAGGTCAGGGTCAGGTTTAGGGTTCGGTTTAGGGTTAGGGTTTGGGTGAAATTTAAGTCAAGGGTCAGTGTTGAGCTTAGGGTTAGGTTTAGGGTTTAGGGTTAGGGTTTAAGTTAGGATTAGGTTTAGGGTTCAGGTTAGGTTTAGGGTTAGGTTTAGGGGAAGTGTTAGGGTTAAGTCATGGTTAGGGTTAGGTCTAGGTTACGGTTAGAGATAGCGTTAGGTTAAGGGTTGGGGTTAGGTTTAGATGTTAGGGTGAGGGTTAGTGCTAGGTTTCCATTTAAGCTGAGTGTGTAAGGTAAGATTTACGGTTAGGATTAGGGTTCAAGTTAGATTTAGGATCAGGGTTAGGGTTAGGTTTATGGTTAGGATTAGGGTTATTGTCAGGGTTAGGGGGAGATTTAGTGTTATGTTTAGTTTTAGGGTTAGGGTTAGGGTGAAGTTTATGTTAAGCGTGAGGGTTAGGGTTCAGGTTAGGGTCAGGATTAGGTTTAGGGTTAGGGTTAGTGTTAGGTTTAGCGTTAGTTTTAGTTTTGGTTAGGGTTTGGGTTTAAAGGAAATTGGGGTAGGTTTTTTTTTTGGGGTTTCAGGTGGGCCAATGTAAAGGTTAGGGTTAGGTTTAAGGGTAGGGTTACGGTTAAAGTTAGGGTTAGTCTTAGGTTAGGGATAGGGTGAAGTTTAAGATAGGGTGAGGTTTAGGGTTAGGGTTATGGCTAAGGTTTGGGTTAGTTTTCAGGTTAGTGTTAAGGTTATGTTTAGGTTTAGGGTTAAGTTTATGGGTTCTGTTGAGTTTTAGGGTTAGGGTTAGATTATAGTTTAGGGTTAAGTTTGGTATGACGGTAGGGTTAGGGTTACGGTTCGTGTTATGCATTGTGGTTGGGGTGTGAGTTAGGTTAAGGTTTAGGGCTGGGTAGGGTTAGGATTATGGTTATGGTAAAGTGTTAGGGGTTAGAGGTGTAGTTTAGGGTTAGGGTTTGGGTGAGGGTCCGGTTAGGCATTGTGGTTCTGGTCATGTTTAGGTTTGGTTAAGGGTTAGGGTTAGGTTTCTGATTAGGCTTAGGGTTAGTGCTAGCGTTAGGGTGAGAGTTAGGGTTAAGGTTTCGGTTAGGCTTTGGTGTCAGAGGTTAGTGTTTGGGTTAGGGTTATGGTTATTGTTAGGGCTTAGGGGTTCAGGTTACTGTTAGGGTTAGGTTTAGGGATAGCATTAGGGTTAGGGTTGTGGGATACGGTTAGGGGTTAGGGTGAGGGTTACGGTCAGTTTCACAGCTAAGGTGAGGGTTTAGGGTAAGTGTTCTGATTAGGGTTAGAGTTAGAGTTAGGGTTAGGGTTAGGTGTAGGGTAAGATTTAGGTTTAGGTTCAGGTTTAGGGTTAGAGTTAGTGTTCTATTTAGGGTCAAGTTTAGAGTTAGGGTTAGGATTAGGTCTAGGGTTAGGATTCGGATTAGGTTGAGGGTTAGGTTCAGGGTTATTGTAAGGGTTAGGTTTAGGGTTACAGGTGGACTAGCATTCTGGTTAGAGTTAGGTTTAAGGTTAGGTTTTGGGTTTGGTTTAGGTTTAGGGTTAAGGTTACAGTTAGGGTTTGGATGAAGCTGAGCATCGGGTGAGGGTTATTTTTCGGGTTAGGGCTAGAGTTGGTCTTTGTGTTCAGTTAGTGTTAAGGTTAGGTTTAGGGTTTGGGATAGGGCTAGGGGTTATATTTAGGGTTAGGCTTAGGGTTAGGGTTAGGTTTAGGGTTAGTGTGAAGTTTTGGTTAAGGGTGAGGGTTATAATAAGGGTTAGGATTAGGGTTGGGATTATAGTTATTTTTAGTGGCTAGGTTTAGTGTGTTACGGTTATGTTTCTGGTTAGGGTAGGGTTAAATTTAGCATTAGTGTTAGGGTTAGGGTTAGATTAGGGTTACTGTTCGGGTTAGGCTTAGGGTTAGGGATAAGGCCAGGGACGGCGTTAGGTTTCGGGTGGGGGATACGATTAGGGGTTAGGGTAAGGGTTAGGTTTAGGTTTAGAGTTAAGGTGAGGGTTTAGGGTAAGTGTTAGAGTTAGAGTTAGGGTTAGGGTTAGGGTGAAGTTTCAGTTAAGAGTGAGGGCTAGGGTAAGGGTTAGGATTAAGGTTAGAGTTAGGGTTCAGGATGGTGATAGGTTTAGGGTTAGGGTAGGGGTACGGTTAGGATTAAGGCTAGGTTCACGTAAAGGGTAGGGCTAGGTTAGGGTTAGGGTTAGGTTTAGAGTTAGAATTAGTGCTACGGTTCAGGTTTAGGGTCAGTTTTAGAGTTTTGATTAGGTTTAGGGGAGAGTGAAGGTTAGGGTTACGTTTGGGTTTAGGGTAAGTTTGAGATGTTTAAGTCAGGGTTAGGGTTGGGATTAGGCATAGGGTTAGGGCTAGGGAAGGGCTTAGGGGTTCGTGTGAGGGCTAGAGTTAGGTTTAGAGTGAAGCTGATGTTTTAGGGTGTTCCGGTTCAGGTCAGGGTTAGAGTTAGGGTTAGGGTTAGGTTTAGGGTTAGGGCTAGAGTTAGGGGATAGTTTAGGATTAGGTTTAGTTTTAGGGTTAGGCTTAGGTTTAGGGTGAAGATTAGGTTAAGGATCAGGGTTAGGGTTAGTGTTAGGGTTAGGTGTTTGGGTTAAGGTCAGGGTCAGGTTTAGGGTTGGGTTTAGGGTTAGGGTTTGGGTGAAATTTAAGTTAAGGGTGAGTGTTGAGCTTAGGGTTAGGTTTAGGGTTTAGGGTTAGGGTTGAAGTTAGGATTAGGTTTAGGGTTCAGGTTAGGTTTAGGGTTAGGTTTAGGGGAAGTGTTAGGGTTAAGTCATGGTTAGGGTTAGGTCTAGGTTACGGTTAGAGATAGCGTTAGGTTAAGGGTTGGGGTTAGGTTTAGATGTTAGGGTGAGGGTTAGTGCTAGGTTTCCATTTAAGCTGAGTGTGTAAGGTAAGATTTACGGTTAGGATTAGGGTTCAAGTTAGATTTAGGATCAGGGTTAGGGTTAGGTTTATGGTTAGGATTAGGGTTATTGTCAGGGTTAGGGGGAGATTTAGTGTTATGTTTAGTTTTAGGGTTAGGGTTAGGGTGAAGTTTATGTTAAGCGTGAGGGTTAGGGTTCAGGTTAGGGTCAGGATTAGGTTTAGGGTTAGGGTTAGTGTTAGGTTTAGCGTTAGTTTTAGTTTTGGTTAGGGTTTGGGTTTAAAGGAAATTGGGGTAGGTTTTTTTTGGGGGGTTTCAGGTGGGCCAATGTAAAGGTTAGGGTTAGGTTTAGGGGTAGGGTTACGGTTAAAGTTAGGGTTAGTCTTAGGTTAGGGATAGGGTGAAGTTTAAGATAGGGTGAGGTTTAGGGTTAGGGTTATGGCTAAGGTTTGGGTTAGTTTTCAGGTTAGAGTTAAGGTTATGTTTCGGTTTAGGGTTAAGTTTATGGGTTCTGTTGAGTTTTAGGGTTAGGGTTAGATTATAGTTTAGGGTTAAGTTTGGTATGACGGTAGGGTTAGGGTTACGGTTCGTGTTATGCATTGTGGTTGGGGTGTGAGTTAGGTTAAGGTTTAGGGCTGGGTAGGGTTAGGATTATGGTTATGGTAAAGTGTTAGGGGTTAGAGGTGTAGTTTAGGGTTAGGGTTTGGGTGAGGGTCCGGTTAGGCATTGTGGTTCTGGTCATGTTTAGGTTTGGTTAAGGGTTAGGGTTAGGTTTCTGATTAGGCTTAGGGTTAGTGCTAGCGTTAGGGTGGGAGTTTGGGTTAGGCTTTGGTGTCAGGGGTTAGTGTTTGGGTTAGGGTTATGGTTATTGTTAGGGCTTAGGGGTTCAGGTTACTGTTAGGGTTAGGTTTAGGGATAGCATTAGGGTTAGGGTTGTGGGATACGGTTAGGGGTTAGGGTGAGGGTTACGGTCAGTTTCACAGCTAAGGTGAGGGTTTAGGGTAAGTGTTCTGATTAGGGTTAGAGTTAGAGTTAGGGTTAGGGTTAGGTGTAGGGTAAGATTTAGGTTTAGGTTCAGGTTTAGGGTTAGAGTTAGTGTTCTATTTAGGGTCAAGTTTAGAGTTAGGGTTAGGATTAGGTCTAGGGTTAGGATTCGCATTAGGTTGAGGGTTAGGTTCAGGGTTATTGTAAGGGTTAGGTTTAGGGTTACAGGTGGACTAGCATTCTGGTTAGAGTTAGGTTTAAGGTTAGGTTTTGGGTTTGGTTTAGGTTTAGGGTTAAGGTTACAGTTAGGGTTTGGATGAAGCTGAGCATCGGGTGAGGGTTATTTTTCGGGTTAGGGCTAGAGTTGGTCTTTGTGTTCAGTTAGTGTTAAGGTTAGGTTTAGGGTTTGGGATAGGGCTAGGGGTTATATTTAGGGTTAGGCTTAGGGTTAGGGTTAGGTTTAGGGTTAGTGTGAAGTTTTGGTTAAGGGTGAGGGTTATAATAAGGGTTAGGATTAGGGTTGGGATTATAGTTATTTTTAGTGGCTAGGTTTAGTGTGTTACGGTTATGTTTCTGGTTAGGGTAGGGTTAAATTTAGCATTAGTGTTAGGGTTAGGGTTAGATTAGGGTTACTGTTCGGGTTAGGCTTAGGGTTAGGGATAAGGCCAGGGATGGCGTTAGGTTTAGGGTGGGGGATACGATTAGGGGTTAGGGTAAGGGTTAGGTTTAGGTTTAGAGTTAAGGTGAGGGTTTAGGGTAAGTGTTAGAGTTAGAGTTAGGGTTAGGGTTAGGGTTAGGGTGAAGTTTCAGTTAAGAGTGAGGGCTAGGGTAAGGGTTAGGATTAAGGTTAGAGTTAGGGTTCAGGATGGTGATAGGTTTAGGGTTAGGGTAGGGGTACGGTTAGGGTTAAGGCTAGGTTCACGTAAAGGGTAGGGCTAGGTTAGGGTTAGGGTTAGGTTTAGAGTTAGAATTAGTGCTACGGTTCAGGTTTAGGGTCAGTTTTAGAGTTTTGATTAGGTTTAGGGGAGAGTGAAGGTTAGGGTTACGTTTGGGTTTAGGGTAAGTTTGAGATGTTTAAGTCAGGGTTAGGGTTGGGATTAGGCATAGGGTTAGGGCTAGGGAAGGGCTTAGGGGTTCGTGTGAGGGCTAGAGTTAGGTTTAGAGTGAAGCTGATGTTTTAGGGTGTTCCGGTTCAGGTCAGGGTTAGAGTTAGGGTTAGGGTTAGGTTTAGGGTTAGGGCTAGAGTTAGGGGATAGTTTAGGATTAGGTTTAGTTTTAGGGTTAGGCTTAGGTTTAGGGTGAAGATTAGGTTAAGGATCAGGGTTAGGGTTAGTGTTAGGGTTAGGTGTTTGGGTTAAGGTTAGGGTCAGGTTTAGGGTTCGGTTTAGGGTTAGGGTTTGGGTGAAATTTAAGTTAAGGGTGAGTGTTGAGCTTAGGGTTAGGTTTAGGGTTTAGGGTTAGGGTTTAAGTTAGGATTAGGTTTAGGGTTCAGGTTAGGTTTAGGGTTAGGTTTAGGGGAAGTGTTAGGGTTAAGTCATGGTTAGGGTTAGGTCTAGGTTACGGTTAGAGATAGGGTTAGGTTAAGGGTTGGGGTTAGGTTTAGATGTTAGGGTGAGGGTTAGTGCTAGGTTTCCATTTAAGCTGAGTGTGTAAGGTAAGATTTACGGTTAGGATTAGGGTTCAAGTTAGATTTAGGATCAGGGTTAGGGTTAGGTTTATGGTTAGGATTAGGGTTATTGTCAGGGTTAGGGGGAGATTTAGTGTTATGTTTAGTTTTAGGGTTAGGGTTAGGGTGAAGTTTATGTTAAGCGTGAGGGTTAGGGTTCAGGTTAGGGTCAGGATTAGGTTTAGGGTTAGGGTTAGTGTTAGGTTTAGCGTTAGTTTTAGTTTTGGTTAGGGTTTGGGTTTAAAGGAAATTGGGGTAGGTTTTTTTTTTTGGGGTTTCAGGTTGGCCAATGTAAAGGTTAGGGTTAGGTTTAGGGGTAGGGTTACGGTTAAAGTTAGGGTTAGTCTTAGGTTAGGGATAGGGTGAAGTTTAAGATAGGGTGAGGTTTAGGGTTAGGGTTATGGCTAAGGTTTGGGTTAGTTTTCAGGTTAGTGTTAAGGTTATGTTTAGGTTTAGGGTTAAGTTTATGGGTTCTGTTGAGTTTTAGGGTTAGGGTTAGATTATAGCTTAGGGTTAAGTTTGGTATGACGGTAGGGTTAGGGTTACGGTTCGTGTTATGCATTGTGGTTGGGGTGTGAGTTAGGTTAAGGTTTAGGGCTGGGTAGGGTTAGGATTATGGTTATGGTAAAGTGTTAGGGGTTAGAGGTGTAGTTTAGGGTTAGGGTTTGGGTGAGGGTCCGGTTAGGCATTGTGGTTCTGGTCATGTTTAGGTTTGGTTAAGGGTTAGGGTTAGGTTTCTGATTAGGCTTAGGGTTAGTGCTAGCGTTAGGGTGAGAGTTAGGGTTAAGGTTTCGGTTAGGCTTTGGTGTCAGAGGTTAGTGTTTGGGTTAGGGTTATCGTTATTGTTAGGGCTTAGGGGTTCAGGTTACTGTTAGGGTTAGGTTTAGGGATAGCATTAGGGTTAGGGTTGTGGGATACGGTTAGGGGTTAGGGTGAGGGTTACGGTCAGTTTCACAGCTAAGGTGAGGGTTTAGGGTAAGTGTTCTGATTAGGGTTAGAGTTAGAGTTAGGGTTAGGGTTAGGTGTAGGGTAAGATTTAGGTTTAGGTTCAGGTTTAGGGTTAGAGTTAGTGTTCTATTTAGGGTCAAGTTTAGAGTTAGGGTTAGGATTAGGTCTAGGGTTAGGATTCGGATTAGGTTGAGGGTTAGGTTCAGGGTTATTGTAAGGGTTAGGTTTAGGGTTACAGGTGGACTAGCATTCTGGTTAGAGTTAGGTTTAAGGTTAGGTTTTGGGTTTGGTTTAGGTTTAGGGTTAAGGTTACAGTTAGGGTTTGGATGAAGCTGAGCATCGGGTGAGGGTTATTTTTCGGGTTAGGGCTAGAGTTGGTCTTTGTGTTCAGTTAGTGTTAAGGTTAGGTTTAGGGTTTGGGATAGGGCTAGGGGTTATATTTAGGGTTAGGCTTAGGGTTAGGGTTAGGGTTAGGTTTAGGGTTAGTGTGAAGTTTTGGTTAAGGGTGAGGGTTATAATAAGGGTTAGGATTAGGGTTGGGATTATAGTTATTTTTAGTGGCTAGGTTTAGTGTGTTAGGGTTATGTTTCTGGTTCGGGTAGGGTTAAATTTAGCATTAGTGTTAGGGTTAGGGTTAGATTAGGGTTACTGTTCGGGTTAGGCTTAGGGTTAGGGATAAGGCCAGGGACGGCGTTAGGTTTCGGGTGGGGGATACGATTAGGGGTTAGGGTAAGGGTTAGGTTTAGGTTTAGAGTTAAGGTGAGGGTTTAGGGTAAGTGTTAGAGTTAGAGTTAGGGTTAGGGTTAGGGTGAAGTTTCAGTTAAGAGTGAGGGCTAGGGTAAGGGTTAGGATTAAGGTTAGAGTTAGGGTTCAGGATGGTGATAGGTTTAGGGTTAGGGTAGGGGTACGGTTAGGATTAAGGCTAGGTTCACGTAAAGGGTAGGGCTAGGTTAGGGTTAGGGTTAGGTTTAGAGTTAGAATTAGTGCTACGGTTCAGGTTTAGGGTCAGTTTTAGAGTTTTGATTAGGTTTAGGGGAGAGTGAAGGTTAGGGTTACGTTTGGGTTTAGGGTAAGTTTGAGATGTTTAAGTCAGGGTTAGGGTTGGGATTAGGCATAGGGTTAGGGCTAGGGAAGGGCTTAGGGGTTCGTGTGAGGGCTAGAGTTAGGTTTAGAGTGAAGCTGATGTTTTAGGGTGTTCCGGTTCAGGTCAGGGTTAGAGTTAGGGTTAGGGTTAGGTTTAGGGTTAGGGCTAGAGTTAGGGGATAGTTTAGGATTAGGTTTAGTTTTAGGGTTAGGCTTAGGTTTAGGGTGAAGATTAGGTTAAGGATCAGGGTTAGGGTTAGTGTTAGGGTTAGGTGTTTGGGTTAAGGTCAGGGTCAGGTTTAGGGTTGGGTTTAGGGTTAGGGTTTGGGTGAAATTTAAGTTAAGGGTGAGTGTTGAGCTTAGGGTTAGGTTTAGGGTTTAGGGTTAGGGTTGAAGTTAGGATTAGGTTTAGGGTTCAGGTTAGGTTTAGGGTTAGGTTTAGGGGAAGTGTTAGGGTTAAGTCATGGTTAGGGTTAGGTCTAGGTTACGGTTAGAGATAGCGTTAGGTTAAGGGTTGGGGTTAGGTTTAGATGTTAGGGTGAGGGTTAGTGCTAGGTTTCCATTTAAGCTGAGTGTGTAAGGTAAGATTTACGGTTAGGATTAGGGTTCAAGTTAGATTTAGGATCAGGGTTAGGGTTAGGTTTATGGTTAGGATTAGGGTTATTGTCAGGGTTGGGGGAGATTTAGTGTTATGTTTAGTTTTAGGGTTAGGGTTAGGGTGAAGTTTATGTTAAGCGTGAGGGTTAGGGTTCAGGTTAGGGTCAGGATTAGGTTTAGGGTTAGGGTTAGTGTTAGGTTTAGCGTTAGTTTTAGTTTTGGTTAGGGTTTGGGTTTAAAGGAAATTGGGGTAGGTTTTTTTTGGGGGGTTTCAGGTGGGCCAATGTAAAGGTTAGGGTTAGGTTTAGGGGTAGGGTTACGGTTAAAGTTAGGGTTAGTCTTAGGTTAGGGATAGGGTGAAGTTTAAGATAGGGTGAGGTTTAGGGTTAGGGTTATGGCTAAGGTTTGGGTTAGTTTTCAGGTTAGAGTTAAGGTTATGTTTCGGTTTAGGGTTAAGTTTATGGGTTCTGTTGAGTTTTAGGGTTAGGGTTAGATTATAGTTTAGGGTTAAGTTTGGTATGACGGTAGGGTTAGGGTTACGGTTCGTGTTATGCATTGTGGTTGGGGTGTGAGTTAGGTTAAGGTTTAGGGCTGGGTAGGGTTAGGATTATGGTTATGGTAAAGTGTTAGGGGTTAGAGGTGTAGTTTAGGGTTAGGGTTTGGGTGAGGGTCCGGTTAGGCATTGTGGTTCTGGTCATGTTTAGGTTTGGTTAAGGGTTAGGGTTAGGTTTCTGATTAGGCTTAGGGTTAGTGCTAGCGTTAGGGTGGGAGTTTGGGTTAGGCTTTGGTGTCAGGGGTTAGTGTTTGGGTTAGGGTTATGGTTATTGTTAGGGCTTAGGGGTTCAGGTTACTGTTAGGGTTAGGTTTAGGGATAGCATTAGGGTTAGGGTTGTGGGATACGGTTAGGGGTTAGGGTGAGGGTTACGGTCAGTTTCACAGCTAAGGTGAGGGTTTAGGGTAAGTGTTCTGATTAGGGTTAGAGTTAGAGTTAGGGTTAGGGTTAGGTGTAGGGTAAGATTTAGGTTTAGGTTCAGGTTTAGGGTTAGAGTTAGTGTTCTATTTAGGGTCAAGTTTAGAGTTAGGGTTAGGATTAGGTCTAGGGTTAGGATTCGCATTAGGTTGAGGGTTAGGTTCAGGGTTATTGTAAGGGTTAGGTTTAGGGTTACAGGTGGACTAGCATTCTGGTTAGAGTTAGGTTTAAGGTTAGGTTTTGGGTTTGGTTTAGGTTTAGGGTTAAGGTTACAGTTAGGGTTTGGATGAAGCTGAGCATCGGGTGAGGGTTATTTTTCGGGTTAGGGCTAGAGTTGGTCTTTGTGTTCAGTTAGTGTTAAGGTTAGGTTTAGGGTTTGGGATAGGGCTAGGGGTTATATTTAGGGTTAGGCTTAGGGTTAGGGTTAGGTTTAGGGTTAGTGTGAAGTTTTGGTTAAGGGTGAGGGTTATGATAAGGGTTAGGGTTAGGGTTGGGATTATAGTTATTTTTAGTGGCTAGGTTTAGTGTGTTAGGGTTATGTTTCTGGTTAGGGTAGGGTTAAATTTAGCATTAGTGTTAGGGTTAGGGTTAGATTAGGGTTACTGTTCGGGTTAGGCTTAGGGTTAGGGATAAGGCCAGGGATGGCGTTAGGTTTAGGGTGGGGGATACGATTAGGGGTTAGGGTAAGGGTTAGGTTTAGGTTTAGAGTTAAGGTGAGGGTTTAGGGTAAGTGTTAGAGTTAGAGTTAGGGTTAGGGTTAGGGTGAAGTTTCATTTAAGAGTGAGGGCTAGGGTAAGGGTTAGGATTAAGGTTAGAGTTAGGGTTCAGGATGGTGATAGGGTTAGGGTTAGGGTAGGGGTACGGTTAGGGTTAAGGCTAGGTTCACGTAAAGGGTAGGGCTAGGTTAGGGTTAGGGTTAGGTTTAGAGTTAGAATTAGTGCTACGGTTCAGGTTTAGGGTCAGTTTTAGAGTTTTGATTAGGTTTAGGGGAGAGTGAAGGTTAGGGTTACGTTTGGGTTTAGGGTAAGTTTGAGATGTTTAAGTCAGGGTTAGGGTTGGGATTAGGCATAGGGTTAGGGCTAGGGAAGGGCTTAGGTGTTCGTGTGAGGGCTAGAGTTAGGTTTAGAGTTAAGCTGATGTTTTAGGGTGTTCCGGTTCAGGTCAGGGTTAGAGTTAGGGTTAGGGTTAGGTTTAGGGTTAGGGCTAGAGTTAGGGGATAGTTTAGGATTAGGTTTAGTTTTAGGGTTAGGCTTAGGTTTAGGGTGAAGATTAGGTTAAGAATCAGGGTTAGGGTTAGTGTTAGGGTTAGGTGTTTGGGTTAAGGTTAGGGTCAGGTTTAGGGTTCGGTTTAGGGTTGGGTTTAGGGTTAGGGTTTGGGTGAAATTTAAGTTAAGGGTGAGTGTTGAGCTTAGGGTTAGGTTTAGGGTTTAGGGTTAGGTTTTAAGTTAGGATTAGGTTTAGGGTTCAGGTTAGGTTTAGGGTTAGGTTTAGGGGAAGTGTTAGGGTTAAGTCATGGTTAGGGTTAGGGCTAGGTTACGGTTAGAGATAGCGTTAGGTTAAGGGTTGGGGTTAGGTTTAGATGTTAGGGTGAGGGTTAGTGCTAGGTTTCCATTTAAGCTGAGTGTGTAAGGTAAGATTTACGGTTAGGATTAGGGTTCAAGTTAGATTTAGGATCAGGGTTAGGGTTAGGTTTATGGTTAGGATTAGGGTTATTGTCAGGATTAGGGGGAGATTTAGTGTTATGTTTAGTTTTAGGGTTAGGGTTAGGGTGAAGTTTATGTTAAGCGTGAGGGTTAGGGTTCAGGTTAGGGTCAGGATTAGGTTTAGGGTTAGGGTTAGTGTTAGGTTTAGCGTTAGTTTTAGTTTTGGTTAGGGTTTGGGTTTAAAGGAAATTGGGGTAGGTTTTTTTTTTTGGGTTTCAGGTGGGCCAAGGTAAAGGTTAGGGTTAGGTTTAGGGGTAGGGTTACGGTTAAAGTTAGGGTTAGTCTTAGGTTAGGGATAGGGTGAAGTTTAAGATAGGGTGAGGTTTAGGGTTAGGGTTATGGCTAAGGTTTGGGTTAGTTTTCAGGTTAGTGTTAAGGTTATGTTTAGGTTTAGGGTTAAGTTTATGGGTAATGTTGAGTTTTAAGGTTAGGGTTAGATTATAGTTTAGGGTTAAGTTTGGTATGACGGTAGGGTTAGGGTTACGGTTCGTGTTATGCATTGTGGTTGGGGTGTGAGTTAGGTTAAGGTTTAGGGGTGGGTAGGGTTAGGATTATGGTTATGGTAAAGTGTTAGGGGTTAGAGGTGTAGTTTAGGGTTAGGGTTTGGGTGAGGGTCCGGTTAGGCATTGTGGTTCTGGTCATGTTTAGGTTTGGTTAAGGGTTAGGGTTAGGTTTCTGATTAGGCTTAGGGTTAGTGCTAGCGTTAGGGTGAGAGTTAGGGTTAAGGTTTGGGTTAGGCTTTGGTGTCAGGGGTTAGTGTTTGGGTTAGGGTTATGGTTATTGTTAGGGCTTAGGGGTTCAGGTTACTGTTAGGGTTAGGTTTAGGGATAGCATTAGGGTTAGGGTTGTGGGATACGGTTAGGGGTTAGGGTGAGGGTTACGGTCAGTTTCACAGCTAAGGTGAGGGTTTAGGGTAAGTGTTCTGATTAGGGTTAGATTTAGAGTTAGGGTTAGGGTTAGGTGTAGGGTAAGATTTAGGTTTAGGTTCAGGTTTAGGGTTAGAGTTAGTGTTCTATTTAGGGTCAAGTTTAGAGTTAGGGTTAGGATTAGGTCTAGGGTTAGGATTCGGATTAGGTTGAGGGTTAGGTTCAGGGTTATTGTAAGGGTTAGGTTTAGGGTTACAGGTGGACTAGCATTCTGGTTAGAGTTAGGTTTAAGGTTAGGTTTTGGGTTTGGTTTAGGTTTAGGGTTAAGGTTACAGTTAGGGTTTGGATGAAGTTGAGCATCGGGTGAGGGTTATTTTTCGGGTTAGGGCTAGAGTTGGTCTTTGTGTTCAGTTAGTGTTAAGGTTAGTTTTAGGGTTCGGGATAGGGCTAGGGGTTATATTTAGGGTTAGGCTTAGGGTTAGGGTTAGGTTTAGGGTTAGTGTGAAGTTTTGGTTAAGGGTGAGGGTTATGATAAGGGTTAGAGTTAGGATTGGGATTATAGTTATTTTTAGTGGCTAGGTTTAATGTGTTAGGGTTATGCTTCTGGTTAGGGTAGGGTTAAATTTAGCATTAGTGTTAGGGTTAGGGTTAGATTAGGGTTACTGTTCGGGTTAGGCTTAGGGTTAGGGATAAGGCCAGGGATGGCGTTAGGTTTAGGGTGGGGGATACGATTAGGGGTTAGGGTAAGGGTTAGGTTTAGGTTTAGAGTTAAGGTGAGGGTTTAGGGTAAGTGTTAGAGTTAGAGTTAGGGTTAGGGTTAGGGTGAAGTTTCAGTTAAGAGTGAGGGCTAGGGTAAGGGTTAGGATTAAGGTTAGAGTTAGGGTTCAGGATGGTGATAGGGTTAGGGTTAGGGTAGGGGTACGGTTAGGGTTAAGGCTAGGTTCACGTAAAGGGTAGGGCTAGGTTAGGGTTAGGGTTAGGTTTAGAGTTAGAATTAGTGCTACGGTTCAGGTTTAGGGTCAGTTTTAGAGTTTTGATTAGGTTTAGGGGAGAGTGAAGGTTAGGGTTACGTTTGGGTTTAGGGTAAGTTTGAGATGTTTAAGTCAGGGTTAGGGTTGGGATTAGGCATAGGGTTAGGGCTAGGGAAGGGCTTAGGTGTTCGTGTGAGGGCTAGAGTTAGGTTTAGAGTTAAGCTGATGTTTTAGGGTGTTCCGGTTCAGGTCAGGGTTAGAGTTAGGGTTAGGGTTAGGTTTAGGGTTAGGGCTAGAGTTAGGGGATAGTTTAGGATTAGGTTTAGTTTTAGGGTTAGGCTTAGGTTTAGGGTGAAGATTAGGTTAAGGATCAGGGTTAGGGTTAGTGTTAGGGTTAGGTGTTTGGGTTAAGGTTAGGGTCAGGTTTAGGGTTCGGTTTAGGGTTGGGTTTAGGGTTAGGGTTTGGGTGAAATTTAAGTTAAGGGTGAGTGTTGAGCTTAGGGTTAGGTTTAGGGTTTAGGGTTAGGGTTGAAGTTAGGATTAGGTTTAGGGTTCAGGTTAGGTTTAGGGTTAGGTTTAGGGGAAGTGTTAGGGTTAAGTCATGGTTAGGGTTAGGTCTAGGTTACGGTTAGAGATAGCGTTAGGTTAAGGGTTGGGGTTAGGTTTAGATGTTAGGGTGAGGGTTAGTGCTAGGTTTCCATTTAAGCTGAGTGTGTAAGGTAAGATTTACGGTTAGGATTAGGGTTCAAGTTAGATTTAGGATCAGGGTTAGGGTTAGGTTTATGGTTAGGATTAGGGTTATTGTCAGGGTTAGGGGGAGATTTAGTGTTATGTTTAGTTTTAGGGTTAGGGTTAGGGTGAAGTTTATGTTAAGCGTGAGGGTTAGGGTTCAGGTTAGGGTCAGGATTAGGTTTAGGGTTAGGGTTAGTGTTAGGTTTAGCGTTAGTTTTAGTTTTGGTTAGGGTTTGGGTTTAAAGGAAATTGGGGTAGGTTTTTTTGGGGGGTTTCAGGTGGGCCAATGTAAAGGTTAGGGTTAGGTTTAGGGGTAGGGTTACGGTTAAAGTTAGGGTTAGTCTTAGGTTAGGGATAGGGTGAAGTTTAAGATAGGGTGAGGTTTAGGGTTAGGGTTATGGCTAAGGTTTGGGTTAGTTTTCAGGTTAGAGTTAAGGTTATGTTTCGGTTTAGGGTTAAGTTTATGGGTTCTGTTGAGTTTTAGGGTTAGGGTTAGATTATAGTTTAGGGTTAAGTTTGGTATGACGGTAGGGTTAGGGTTACGGTTCGTGTTATGCATTGTGGTTGGGGTGTGAGTTAGGTTAAGGTTTAGGGCTGGGTAGGGTTAGGATTATGGTTATGGTAAAGTGTTAGGGGTTAGAGGTGTAGTTTAGGGTTAGGGTTTGGGTGAGGGTCCGGTTAGGCATTGTGGTTCTGGTCATGTTTAGGTTTGGTTAAGGGTTAGGGTTAGGTTTCTGATTAGGCTTAGGGTTAGTGCTAGCGTTAGGGTGAGAGTTAGGGTTAAGGTTTGGGTTAGGCTTTGGTGTCAGGGGTTAGTGTTTGGGTTAGGGTTATGGTTATTGTTAGGGCTTAGGGGTTCAGGTTACTGTTAGGGTTAGGTTTAGGGATAGCATTAGGGTTAGGGTTGTGGGATACGGTTAGGGGTTAGGGTGAGGGTTACGGTCAGTTTCACAGCTAAGGTGAGGGTTTAGGGTAAGTGTTCTGATTAGGGTTAGAGTTAGAGTTAGGGTTAGGGTTAGGTGTAGGGTAAGATTTAGGTTTAGCTTCAGGTTTAGGGTTAGAGTTAGTGTTCTATTTAGGGTCAAGTTTAGAGTTAGGGTTAGGATTAGGTCTAGGGTTAGGATTCGGATTAGGTTGAGGGTTAGGTTCAGGGTTATTGTAAGGGTTAGGTTTAGGGTTACGGGTGGACTAGCATTCTGGTTAGAGTTAGGTTTAAGGTTAGGTTTTGGGTTTGGTTTAGGTTTAGGGTTAAGGTTACAGTTAGGGTTTGGATGAAGCTGAGCATCGGGTGAGGGTTATTTTTCGGGTTAGGGCTAGAGTTGGTCTTTGTGTTCAGTTAGTGTTAAGGTTAGGTTTAGGGTTCGGGTTAGGGCTAGGGGTTATATTTAGGGTTAGGTTTCGGGTTAGGCTTAGGGTTAGTGTGAAGTTTTGGTTAAGGGTGAGGGTTATGATAAGGGTTAGGGTTAGGGTTGGGATTATAGTTATTGTTAGTGGCTGGGTTTAGTGTGTTAGGGTTATGTTTCTGGTTAGGGTAGGGTTAAATTTAGCATTAATGTTAGGGTTAGGGTTAGATTAGGGTTACTGTTCGGGTTAGGCTTAGGGTTAGGGATAAGGCCAGGGATGGCGTTAGGTTTCGGGTGGGGGATACGATTAGGGGTTAGGGTAAGGGTTAGGTTTAGGTTTAGAGTTAAGGTGAGGGTTTAGGGTAAGTGTTAGAGTTAGAGTTAGGGTTAGGGTTAAGGTGAAGTTTCAGTTAAGAGTGAGGGCTAGGGTAAGGGTTAGGATTAAGGTTAGAGTTAGGGTTCAGGATGGTGATAGGGTTAGGGTTAGAGTAGGGGTAAGGTTAGGGTTAAGGCTAGGTTCACGTAAAGGGTAGGGCTAGGTTAGGGTTAGGGTTAGGTTTCGAGTTAGAATTAGTGCTACGGTTCAGGTTTAGGGTCAGTTTTAGAGTTTTGATTAGGTTTAGGGGAGAGTGAAGGTTAGGGTTACGTTTGGGTTTAGGGTAAGTTTGAGATGTTTAAGTCAGGGTTAGGGTTGGGATTAGGCATAGGGTTAGGGCTAGGGAAGGGCTTAGGGGTTCGTGTGAGGGTTAGAGTTAGGTTTAGAGATAAGCTGATGTTTTAGGGTGTTCCGGTTCAGGTCAGGGTTAGAGTTAGGGTTAGGGTTAGGTTTAGGGTTAGGGCTAGAGTTAGGGGATAGTTTAGGATTACGTTTAGTTTTAGGGTTAGGCTTAGGTTTAGGGTGAAGATTAGGTTAAGGATCAGGGTTAGGGTTAGTGTTAGGGTTAGGTGTTTGGGTTAAGGTTAGGGTCAGGTTTAGGGTTCGGTTTAGGGTTCGGTTTAGGGTTAGGGTTTGGGTGAAATTTAAGTTAAGGGTGAGTGTTGAGCTTAGGGTTAGGTTTAGGGTTTAGGGTTAGGGTTGAAGTTAGGATTAGGTTTAGGGTTCAGGTTAGGTTTATGGTTAGATTTAGGGGAAGTGTTAGGGTTAAGTCATGGTTAGGGTTAGGGCTAGGTTACGGTTAGATATAGGGTTAGGTTAAGGGTTGGGGTTAGGTTTAGATGTTAGGGTGAGGGTTAGTGCTAGGTTTCCATTTAAGCTGAGTGTGTAAGGTAAGATTTACGGTTAGGATTAGGGTTCAAGTTAGATTTAGGATCAGGGTTAGGGTTAGGTTTATGGTTAGGATTAGGGTTATTGTCAGGGTTAGGGGGAGATTTAGTGTTATGTTTAGTTTTAGGGTTAGGGTTAGGGTGAAGTTTATGTTAAGCGTGAGAGTTAGGGTTCAGGTTAGGGTCAGGATTAGGTTTAGGGTTAGGGTTAGTGTTAGGTTTAGCGTTAGTTTTAGTTTTGGTTAGGGTTTGGGTTTAAAGGAAATTGGGGTAGTTTTTTTTTTGGGTTTCAGGTGGGCCAAGGTAAAGGTTAGGGTTAGGTTTAGGGGTAGGGTTACGGTTAAAGTTAGGGTTAGTCTTAGGTTAGGGATAGGGTGAAGTTTAAGATAGGGTGAGGTTTAGGGTTAGGGTTATGGCTAAGGTTTGGGTTAGTTTTCAGGTTAGTGTTAAGGTTATGTTTAGGTTTAGGGTTAAGTTTATGGGTTCTGTTGAGTTTTAGGGTTAGGGTTAGATTATAGTTTAGGGTTAAGTTTGGTATGACGGTAGGGTTAGGGTTACGGTTCGTGTTATGCATTGTGGTTGGGGTGTGAGTTAGGTTAAGGTTTAGGGCTGGGTAGGGTTAGGATTATGGTTATGGTAAAGTGTTAGGGGTTAGAGGTGTAGTTTAGGGTTAGGGTTTGGGTGAGGGTCCGGTTAGGCATTGTGGTTCTGGTCATGTTTAGGTTTGGTTAAGGGTTAGGGTTAGGTTTCTGATTAGGCTTAGGGTTAGTGCTAGCGTTAGGGTGAGAGTTAGGGTTAAGGTTTGGGTTAGGCTTTGGTGTCAGGGGTTAGTGTTTGGGTTAGGGTTATGGTTATTGTTAGGGCTTAGGGGTTCAGGTTACTGTTAGGGTTAGGTTTAGGAATAGCATTAGGGTTAGGGTTGTGGGATACGGTTAGGGGTTAGGGTGAGGGTTACGGTCAGTTTCACAGCTAAGGTGAGGGTTTAGGGTAAGTGTTCTGATTAGGGTTAGAGTTAGGGTTAGGGTTAGGGTTAGGTGTAGGGTAAGATTTAGGTTTAGGTTCAGGTTTAGGGTTAGAGTTAGTGTTCTATTTAGGGTCAAGTTTAGAGTTCGGGTTAGGATTAGGTCTAGGGTTAGGATTCAGATTAGGTTGAGGGTTAGGTTCAGGGTTATTGTAAGGGTTAGGTTTAGGGTTACAGGTGGACTAGCATTCTGGTTAGAGTTAGGTTTAAGGTTAGGTTTTGGGTTTGGTTTAGGTTTAGGGTTAAGGTTACAGTTAGGGTTTGGATGAAGCTGAGCATCGGGTGAGGGTTATTTTTCGGGTTAGGGCTAGAGTTGGTCTTTGTGTTCAGTTAGTGTTAAGGTTAGGTTTAGGGTTTGGGATAGGGCTAGGGGTTATATTTAGGGTTAGGCTTAGGGTTAGGGTTAGGGTAAGGTTTAGGGTTAGTGTGAAGTTTTGGTTAAGGGTGAGGGTTATGATAAGGGTTAGGGTTAGGGTTGGGATTATAGTTATTGTTAGTGGCTAGGTTTAGTGTGTCAGGGTTATGTTTCTGGTTAGGGTAGGGTTAAATTTAGCATTAATGTTAGGGTTAGGGTTAGATTAGGGTTACTGTTCGGGTTAGGCTTAGGGTTAGGGATAAGGCCAGGGATGGCGTTAGGTTTAGGGTGGTGGATACGATTAGGGGTTAGGGTAAGGGTTAGGTTTAGGTTTAGAGTTAAGGCGAGGGTTTAGGGTAAGTGTTAGAGTTAGAGTTAGGGTTAGGGTTAGGGTGAAGTTTCAGTTAAGAGTGAGGGCTAGGGTAAGGGTTAGGATTAAGGTTAGAGTTAGGGTTCAGGATGGTGATAGGGTTAGAATTAGGGTAGGGGTACGGTTAGGGTTAAGGCTAGGTTCACGTAAAGGGTAGGGCTAGGTTAGGGTTAGGGTTAGGTTTAGAGTTAGAATTAGTGCTACGGTTCAGGTTTAGGGTCAGTTTTAGAGTTTTGATTAGGTTTAGGGGAGAGTGAAGGTTAGGGTTACGTTTGGGTTTAGGGTAAGTTTGAGATGTTTAAGTCAGGGTTGGGGTTGGGATTATGCATAGGGTTAGGGCTAGGGAAGGGCTTAGGGGTTCGTGTGAGGGTTAGAGTTAGGTTTAGAGTTAAGCTGATGCTTGAGGGTGTTCCGGTTCAGGTCAGGGTTAGAGTTAGGGTTAGGGTTAGGTTTAGGGTTAGGGCTAGAGTTAGGGGATAGTTTAGGATTAGGTTTAGTTTTAGGGTTAGGCTTAGGTTTAGGGTGAAGATTAGGTTAAGGATCAGGGTTAGGGTTAGTGTTAGGGTTAGGTGTTTGGGTTAAGGTTAGGGTCAGGTTTAGGGTTCGGTTTAGGGTTGGGTTTAGGGTTAGGGTTTGGGTGAAATTTAAGTTAAGGGTGAGTGTTGAGCTTAGGGTTAGGTTTAGGGTTTAGGGTTAGGGTTGAAGTTAGGATTAGGTTTAGGGTTCAGGTTAGGTTTAGGGTTAGATTTAGGGGAAGTGTTAGGGTTAAGTCATGGTTAGGGTTAGGGCTAGGTTACGGTTAGAGATAGGGTTAGGTTAAGGGTTGGGGTTAGGTTTAGATGTTAGGGTGAGGGTTAGTGCTAGGTATCCATTTAAGCTGAGTGTGTAAGGTAAGATTTACGGTTAGGATTAGGGTTCAAGTTAGATTTAGGATCAGGGTTAGGGTTAGATTTATGGTTAGGATTAGGGTTATTGTCAGGGTTAGGGGGAGATTTAGTGTTATGTTTAGTTTTAGGGTTAGGGTTAGGGTGAAGTTTATGTTAAGCGTGAGGGTTAGGGTTCAGGTTAGGGTCAGGATTAGGTTTAGGGTTAGGGTTAGTGTTAGGTTTAGCGTTAGTTTTAGTTTTGGTTAGGGTTTGGGTTTAAAGGAAATTGGGGAATTTTTTTTTTTTGGGTTTCAGGTGGGCCAAGGTAAAGGTTAGGGTTAGGTTTAGGGGTAGGGTTACGGTTAAAGTTAGGGTTAGTCTTAGGTTAGGGATAGGGTGAAGTTTAAGATAGGGTGAGGTTTAGGGTTAGGGTTATGGCTAAGGTTTGGGTTAGTTTTCAGGTTAGTGTTAAGGTTATGTTTAGGTTTAGGGTTAAGTTTATGGGTTCTGTTGAGTTTTAGGGTTAGGGTTAGATTATAGTTTAGGGTTAAGTTTGGTATGACGGTAGGGTTAGGGTTACTGTTCGTGTTATGCATTGTGGTTGGGGTGTGAGTTAGGTTAAGGTTTAGGGCTGGGTAGGGTTAGGATTATGGTTATGGTAAAGTGTTAGGGGTTAGAGGTGTAGTTTAGGGTTAGGGTTTGGGTGAGGGTCCGGTTAGGCATTGTGGTTCTGGTCATGTTTAGGTTTGGTTAAGGGTTAGGGTTAGGTTTCTGATTAGGCTTAGGGTTAGTGCTAGCGTTAGGGTGAGAGTTAGGGTTAAGGTTTGGGTTAGGATTTGGTGTCAGGGGTTAGTGTTTGGGTTAGGGTTATGGTTATTGTTAGGGCTTAGGGGTTCAGGTTACTGTTAGGGTTAGGTTTAGGAATAGCATTAGGGTTAGGGTTGTGGGATACGGTTAGGGGTTAGGGTGAGGGTTACGGTCAGTTTCACAGCTAAGGTGAGGGTTTAGGGTAAGTGTTCTGATTAGGGTTAGAGTTAGGGTTAGGGTTAGGGTTAGGTGTAGGGTAAGATTTAGGTTTAGGTTCAGGTTTAGGGTTAGAGTTAGTGTTCTATTTAGGGTCAAGTTTAGAGTTAGGGTTAGGATTAGGTCTAGAGTTAGGATTCAGATTAGGTTGAGGGTTAGGTTCAGGGTTATTGTAAGGGTTAGGTTTAGGGTTACAGGTGGACTGGCATTCTGGTTAGAGTTAGGTTTAAGGTTAGGTTTTGGGTTTGGTTTAGGTTTAGGGTTAAGGTTACAGTTAGGGTTTGGATGAAGCTGAGCATCGGGTGAGGGTTATTTTTCGGGTTAGGGCTAGAGTTGGTCTTTGTGTTCAGTTAGTGTTAAGGTTAGGTTTAGGGTTTGGGATAGGGCTAGGGGTTATATTTAGGGTTAGGCTTAGGGTTAGGGTTAGGGTAAGGTTTAGGGTTAGTGTGAAGTTTTGGTTAAGGGTGAGGGTTATGATAAGGGTTAGGGTTAGGGTTGGGATTATAGTTATTGTTAGTGGCTAGGTTTAGTGTGTCAGGGTTATGTTTCTGGTTAGGGTAGGGTTAAATTTAGCATTAATGTTAGGGTTAGGGTTAGATTAGGGTTACTGTTCGGGTTAGGCTTAGGGTTAGGGATAAGGCCAGGGATGGCGTTAGGTTTCGGGTGGGGGATACGATTAGGGGTTAGGGTAAGGGTTAGGTTTAGGTTTAGAGTTAAGGCGAGGGTTTAGGGTAAGTGTTAGAGTTAGAGTTAGGGTTAGGGTTAGGGTGAAGTTTCAGTTAAGAGTGAGGGCTAGGGTAAGGGTTAGGATTAAGGTTAGAGTTAGGGTTCAGGATGGTGATAGGGTTAGGGTTAGGGTAGGGGTACGGTTAGGGTTAAGGCTAGGTTCACGTAAAGGGTAGGGCTAGGTTAGGGCTAGGTTTAGAGTTAGAATTAGTGCTACGGTTCAGGTTTAGGGTCAGTTTTAGAGTTTTGATTAGGTTTAGGGGAGAGTGAAGGTTAGGGTTACGTTTGGGTTTAGGGTAAGTTTGAGATGTTTAAGTCAGGGTTGGGGTTGGGATTACGCATAGGGTTAGGGCTAGGGAAGGGCTTAGGGGTTCGTGTGAGGGTTAGAGTTAGATTTAGAGTTAAGCTGATGTTTTAGGGTGTTCCGGTTCAGGTCAGGGTTAGAGTTAGGGTTAGGGTTAGGTTTAGGGTTAGGGCTAGAGTTAGGGGATAGTTTAGGATTAGGTTTAGTTTTAGGGTTAGGCTTAGGTTTAGGGTGAAGATTAGGTTAAGGATCAGGGTTAGGGTTAGTGTTAGGGTTAGGTGTTTGGGTTAAGGTTAGGGTCAGGTTTAGGGTTCGGTTTAGGGTTGGGTTTAGGGTTAGGGTTTGGGTGAAATTTAAGTTAAGGGTGAGTGTTGAGCTTAGGGTTAGGTTTAGGGTTTAGGGTTAGGGTTGAAGTTAGGATTAGGTTTAGGGTTCAGGTTAGGTTTAGGGTTAGGTTTAGGGGAAGTGTTAGGGTTAAGTCATGGTTAGGGTTAGGTCTAGGTTACGGTTAGAGATAGGGTTAGGTTAAGGGTTGGGGTTAGGTTTAGATGTTAGGGTGAGGGTTAGTGCTAGGTTTCCATTTAAGCTGAGTGTGTAAGGTAAGATTTACGGTTAGGATTAGGGTTCAAGTTAGATTTAGGATCAGGGTTAGGGTTAGGTTTATGGTTAGGATTAGGGTTATTGTCAGGGTTAGGGGAGATTTAGTGTTATGTTTAGTTTTAGGGTTAGGGTTAGGGTGAAGTTTATGTTAAGCGTGAGAGTTAGGGTTCAGGTTAGGGTCAGGATTAGGTTTAGGGTTAGGGTTAGTGTTAGGTTTAGCGTTAGTTTTAGTTTTGGTTAGGGTTTGGGTTTAAAGGAAATTGGGGTAGGTTTTTTTTGGGGGGTTTCAGGTGGGCCAATGTAAAGGTTAGGGTTAGGTTTAGGGATAGGGTTACGGTTAAAGTTAGGGTTAGTCTTAGGTTAGGGATAGGGTGAAGTTTAAGATAGGGTGAGGTTTAGGGTTAGGGTTATGGCTAAGGTTTGGGTTAGTTTTCAGGTTAGTGTTAAGGTTATGTTTAGGTTTAGGGTTAAGTTTATGGGTTCTGTTGAGTTTTAGGGTTAGGGTTAGATTATAGTTTAGGGTTAAGTTTGGTATGACGGTAGGGTTAGGGTTACGGTTCGTGTTATGTATTGTGGTTGGGGTGTGAGTTAGGTTAAGGTTTAGGGCTGGGTAGGGTTAGGATTATGGTTATGGTAAAGTGTTAGGGGTTAGAGGTGTAGTTTAGGGTTAGGGTTTGGGTGAGGGTCCGGTTAGGCATTGTGGTTCTGGTCATGTTTAGGTTTGGTTAAGGGTTTGGGTTAGGTTTCTGATTAGGCTTAGGGTTAGTGCTAGCGTTAGGGTGAGAGTTAGGGTTAAGGTTTGGGTTAGGCTTTGGTGTCAGGGGTTAGTGTTTGGGTTAGGGTTATGGTTATTGTTAGGGCTTAGGGGTTCAGGTTACTGTTAGGGTTAGGTTTAGGGATAGCATTAGGGTTAGGGTTGTGGGATACGGTTAGGGGTTAGGGTGAGGGTTACGGTCAGTTTCACAGCTAAGGTGAGGGTTTAGGGTAAGTGTTCTGATTAGGGTTAGAGTTAGGGTTAGGGTTAGGGTTAGGTGTAGGGTAAGATTTAGGTTTAGGTTCAGGTTTAGGGTTAGAGTTAGTGTTCTATTTAGGGTCAAGTTTAGAGTTCGGGTTAGGATTAGGTCTAGAGTTAGGATTCAGATTAGGTTGAGGGTTAGGTTCAGGGTTATTGCAAGGGTTAGGTTTAGGGTTACAGGTGGACTAGCATTCTGGTTAGAGTTAGGTTTAAGGTTAGGTTTTGGGTTTGGTTTAGGTTTAGGGTTAAGGTTACAGTTAGGGTTTGGATGAAGCTGAGCATCGGGTGAGGGTTATTTTTCGGGTTAGGGCTAGAGTTGGTCTTTGTGTTCAGTTAGTGTTAAGGTTAGGTTTAGGGTTTGGGATAGGGCTAGGGGTTATAATTAGGGTTAGGCTTAGAGTTAGGGTTAGGGTAAGGTTTAGGGTTAGTGTGAAGTTTTGGTTAAGGGTGAGGGTTATGATAAGGGTTAGGGTTAGGGTTGGGATTACAGTTATTGTTAGTGGCTAGGTTTAGTGTGTCAGGGTTATGTTTCTGGTTAGGGTAGGGTTAAATTTAGCATTAATGTTAGGGTTAGGGTTAGATTAGGGTTACTGTTCGGGTTAGGCTTAGGGTTAGGGATAAGGCCAGGGATGGCGTTAGGTTTCGGGTGGGGGATACGATTAGGGGTTAGGGTAAGGGTTAGGTTTAGGTTTAGAGTTAAGGTGAGGGTTTAGGGTGTTAGAGTTAGAGTTAGGGTTAGGGTTAGGGTGAAGTTTCAGTTAAGAGTGAGGGCTAGGGTAAGGGTTAGGATTAAGGTTAGAGTTAGGGTTTAGGATGGTGATAGGGTTAGAATTAGGGTAGGGGTACGGTTAGGGTTAAGGCTAGGTTCACGTAAAGGGTAGGGCTAGGTTAGGGTTAGGGTTAGGTTTAGAGTTAGAATTAGTGCTACGGTTCAGGTTTAGGGTCAGTTTTAGAGTTTTGATTAGGTTTAGGGGAGAGTGAAGGTTAGGGTTACGTTTGGGTTTAGGGTAAGTTTGAGATGTTTAAGTCAGGGTTGGGGTTGGGATTATGCATAGGGTTAGGGCTAGGGAAGGGCTTAGGGGTTCGTGTGAGGGTTAGAGTTAGGTTTAGAGTTAAGCTGATGTTTGAGGGTGTTCCGGTTCAGGTCAGGGTTAGAGTTAGGGTTAGGGTTAGGTTTAGGGTTAGGGCTAGAGTTAGGGGATAGTTTAGGATTAGGTTTAGTTTTAGGGTTAGGCTTAGGTTTAGGATGAAGATTAGGTTAAGGATCAGGGTTAGGGTTAGTGTTAGGGTTAGGTGTTTGGGTTAAGGTTAGGGTCAGGTTTAGGGTTCGGTTTAGGGTTGGGTTTAGGTTTAGGGTTTGGGTGAAATTTAAGTTAAGGGTGAGTGTTGAGCTTAGGGTTAGGTTTAGGGTTTAGGGTTAGGGTTGAAGTTAGGATTAGGTTTAGGGTTCAGGTTAGGTTTAGGTTAGGTTTAGGGGAAGTGTTAGGGTTAAGTCATGGTTAGGGTTAGGGCTAGGTTACGGTTAGAGATAGGGTTAGGTTAAGGGTTGGGGTTAGGTTTAGATGTTAGGGTGAGGGTTAGTGCTAGGTTTCCATTTAAGCTGAGTGTGTAAGGTAAGATTTACGGTTAGGATTAGGGTTCAAGTTAGATTTAGGATCAGGGTTAGGGTTAGGTTTATGGTTAGGATTAGGGTTATTGTCAGGGTTAGGGGGAGATTTAGTGTTATGTTTAGTTTTAGGGTTAGGGTTAGGGTGAAGTTTATGTTAAGCGTGAGGGTTAGGGTTCAGGTTAGGGTCAGGATTAGGTTTAGGGTTAGGGTTAGTGTTAGGTTTAGCGTTAGTTTTAGTTTTGGTTAGGGTTTGGGTTTAAAGGAAATTGGGGTAGGTTTTTTTTTGGGGGTTTCAGGTGGGCCAAGGTAAAGGTTAGGGTTAGGTTTAGGGGTAGGGTTACGGTTAAAGTTAGGGTTAGTCTTAGGTTAGGGATAGGGTGAAGTTTAAGATAGGGTGAGGTTTAGGGTTAGGGTTATGGCTAAGGTTTGGGTTAGTTTTCAGGTTAGTGTTAAGGTTATGTTTAGGTTTAGGGTTAAGTTTATGGGTTCTGTTGAGTTTTAGGGTTAGGGTTAGATTATAGCTTAGGGTTAAGTTTGGTATGACGGTAGGGTTAGGGTTACGGTTCGTGTTATGCATTGTGGTTGGGGTGTGAGTTAGGTTAAGGTTTAGGGCTGGGTAGGGTTAGGATTATGGTTATGGTAAAGTGTTAGGGGTTAGAGGTGTAGTTTAGGGTTAGGGTTTGGGTGAGGGTCCGGTTAGGCATTGTGGTTCTGGTCATGTTTAGGTTTGGTTAAGGGTTTGGGTTAGGTTTCTGATTAGGCTTAGGGTTAGTGCTAGCGTTAGGGTGAGAGTTAGGGTTAAGGTTTGGGTTAGGCTTTGGTGTCAGGGGTTAGTGTTTGGGTTAGGGTTATGGTTATTGTTAGGGCTTAGGGGTTCAGGTTACTGTTAGGGTTAGGTTTAGGGATAGCATTAGGGTTAGGGTTGTGGGATACGGTTAGGGGTTAGGGTGAGGGTTACGGTCAGTTTCACAGCTAAGGTGAGGGTTTAGGGTAAGTGTTCTGATTACGGTTAGAGTTAGAGTTAGGGTTAGGGTTAGGTGTAGGGTAAGATTTAGGTTTAGGTTCAGGTTTAGGGTTAGAGTTAGTGTTCTATTTAGGGTCAAGTTTAGAGTTAGGGTTAGGATTAGGTCTAGGGTTAGGATTCGGATTAGGTTGAGGGTTAGGTTCAGGGTTATTGTAAGGGTTAGGTTTAGGGTTACAGGTGGACTAGCATTCTGGTTAGAGTTAGGTTTAAGGTTAGGTTTTGGGTTTGGTTTAGGTTTAGGGTTAAGGTTACAGTTAGGGTTTGGATGAAGCTGAGCATCGGGTGAGGGTTATTTTTCGGGTTAGGGCTAGAGTTGGTCTTTGTGTTCAGTTAGTGTTAAGGTTAGGTTTAGGGTTCGGGTTAGGGCTAGGGGTTATATTTAGGGTTAGGTTTCGGGTTAGGCTTAGGGTTAGTGTGAAGTTTTGGTTAAGGGTGAGGGTTATGATAAGGGTTAGGGTTAGGGTTGGGATTATAGTTATTGTTAGTGGCTGGGTTTAGTGTGTTAGGGTTATGTTTCTGGTTAGGGTAGGGTTAAATTTAGCATTAATGTTAGGGTTAGGGTTAGATTAGGGTTACTGTTCGGGTTAGGCTTAGGGTTAGGGATAAGGCCAGGGATGGCGTTAGGTTTCGGGTGGGGGATACGATTAGGGGTTAGGGTAAGGGTTAGGTTTAGGTTTAGAGTTAAGGTGAGGGTTTAGGGTAAGTGTTAGAGTTAGAGTTAGGGTTAGGGTTAGGGTGAAGTTTCAGTTAAGCGTGAGGGCTAGGGTAAGGGTTAGGATTAAGGTTAGAGTTAGGGTTCAGGATGGTGATAGGGTTAGGGTTAGAGTAGGGGTAAGGTTAGGGTTAAGGCTAGGTTCACGTAAAGGGGAGGGCTAGGTTAGGGTTAGGGTTAGGTTTCGAGTTAGAATTAGTGCTACGGTTCAGGTTTAGGGTCAGTTTTAGAGTTTTGATTAGGTTTAGGGGAGAGTGAAGGTTAGGGTTACGTTTGGGTTTAGGGTAAGTTTGAGATGTTTAAGTCAGGGTTAGGGTTGGGATTAGGCATAGGGTTAGGGCTAGGGAAGGGCTTAGGGGTTCGTGTGAGGGTTAGAGTTAGGTTTAGAGTTAAGCTGATGTTTTAGGGTGTTCCGGTTCAGGTCAGGGTTAGAGTCAGGGTTAGGGTTAGGTTTAGGGTTAGGGCTAGAGTTAGGGGATAGTTTAGGATTAGGTTTAGTTTTAGGGTTGGGCTTAGGTTTAGGGTGAAGATTAGGTTAAGGATCAGGGTTAGGGTTAGTGTTAGGGTTAGGTGTTTGGGTTAAGGTTAGGGTCAGGTTTGGGTTCGGTTTAGGGTTGGGTTTAGGGTTAGGGTTTGGGTGAAATTTAAGTTAAGGGTGAGTGTTGAGCTTAGGGTTAGGTTTAGGGTTTAGGGTTAGGGTTGAAGTTAGGATTAGGTTTAGGGTTCAGGTTAGGTTTAGGGTTAGGTTTAGGGGAAGTGTTAGGGTTAAGTCATGGTTAGGGTTAGGGCTAGGTTACAATTAGAGATAGGGTTAGGTTAAGGGTTGGGGTTAGGTTTAGATGTTAGGGTGAGGGTTAGTGCTAGGTTTCCATTTAAGCTGAGTGTGTAAGGTAAGATTTACAGTTAGGATTAGGGTTCAAGTTAGATTTAGGATCAGGGTTAGGGTTAGGTTTATGGTTAGGATTAGGGTTATTGTCAGGGTTAGGGGGAGATTTAGTGTTATGTTTAGTTTTAGGGTTAGGGTTAGGGTGAAGTTTATGTTAAGCGTGAGGGTTAGGGTTCAGGTTAGGGTCAGGATTAGGTTTAGGGTTAGGGTTAGTGTTAGGTTTAGCGTTAGTTTTAGTTTTGGTTAGGGTTTGGGTTTAAAGGATATTGGGGTAGGTTTTTTTTTTGGGTTTCAGGTGGGCCAAGGTAAAGGTTAGGGTTAGGTTTAGGGGTAGGGTTACGGTTAAAGTTAGGGTTAGTCTTAGGTTAGGGATAGGGTGAAGTTTAAGATAGGGTGAGGTTTAGGGTTAGGGTTATGGCTAAGGTTTGGGTTAGTTTTCAGGTTAGTGTTAAGGTTATGTTTAGGTTTAGGGTTAAGTTTATGGGTTCTGTTGAGTTTTAGGGTTAGGGTTAGATTATAGCTTAGGGTTAAGTTTGGTATGACGGTAGGGTTAGGGTTACGGTTCGTGTTATGCATTGTGGTTGGGGTGTGAGTTAGGTTAAGGTTTAGGGCTGGGTAGGGTTAGGATTATGGTTATGGTAAAGTGTTAGGGGTTAGAGGTGTAGTTTAGGGTTAGGGTTTGGGTGAGGGTCCGGTTAGGCATTGTGGTTCTGGTCATGTTTAGGTTTGGTTAAGGGTTAGGGTTAGGTTTCTGATTAGGCTTAGGGTTAGTGCTAGCGTTAGGGTGAGAGTTAGGGTTAAGGTTTGGGTTAGGCTTTGGTGCCAGGGGTTAGTGTTTGGGTTAGGGTTATGGTTATTGTTAGGGCTTAGGGGTTCAGGTTACTGTTAGGGTTAGGTTTAGGGATAGCATTAGGGTTAGGGTTGTGGGATACGGTTAGGGGTTAGGGTGAGGGTTACGGTCAGTTTCACAGCTAAGATGAGGGTTTAGGGTAAGTGTTCTGATTAGGGTTAGAGTTAGAGTTAGGGTTAGGGTTAGGTGTAGGGTAAGATTTAGGTTTAGGTTCAGGTTTAGGGTTAGAGTTAGTGTTCTATTTAGGGTCAAGTTTAGAGTTAGGGTTAGGATTAGGTCTAGGGTTAGGATTCGGATTAGGTTGAGGGTTAGGTTCAGGGTTATTGTAAGGGTTAGGTTTAGGGTTACAGGTGGACTAGCATTCTGGTTAGAGTTAGGTTTAAGGTTAGGTTTTGGGTTTGGTTTAGGTTTAGGGTTAAGGTTACAGTTAGGGTTTGGATGAAGCTGAGCATCGGGTGAGGGTTATTTTTCGGGTTAGGGCTAGAGTTGGTCTTTGTGTTCAGTTAGTGTTAAGGTTAGGTTTAGGGTTCGGGTTAGGGCTAGGGGTTATATTTAGGGTTAGGTTTCGGGTTAGGCTTAGGGTTAGTGTGAAGTTTTGGTTAAGGGTGAGGGTTATGATAAGGGTTAGGGTTAGGGTTGGGATTATAGTTATTGTTAGTGGCTGGGTTTAGTGTGTTAGGGTTATGTTTCTGGTTAGGGTAGGGTTAAATTTAGCATTAATGTTAGGGTTAGGGTTAGATTAGGGTTACTGTTCGGGTTAGGCTTAGGGTTAGGGATAAGGCCAGGGATGGCGTTAGGTTTCGGGTGGGGGATACGATTAGGGGTTAGGGTAAGGGTTAGGTTTAGGTTTAGAGTTAAGGTGAGGGTTTAGGGTAAGTGTTAGAGTTAGAGTTAGGGTTAGGGTTAAGGTGAAGTTTCAGTTAAGAGTGAGGGCTAGGGTAAGGGTTAGGATTAAGGTTAGAGTTAGGGTTCAGGATGGTGATAGGGTTAGGGTTAGAGTAGGGGTAAGGTTAGGGTTAAGGCTAGGTTCACGTAAAGGGTAGGGCTAGGTTAGGGTTAGGGTTAGGTTTAGAGTTAGAATTAGTGCTACGGTTCAGGTATAGGGTCAGTTTTAGAGTTTTGATTAGGTTTAGGGGAGAGTGAAGGTTAGGGTTACGTTTGGGTTTAGGGTAAGTTTGAGATGTTTAAGTCAGGGTTAGGGTTGGGATTAGGCATAGGGTTAGGGCTAGGGAAGGGCTTAGGGGTTCGTGTGAGGGTTAGAGTTAGGTTTAGAGATAAGCTGATGTTTTAGGGTGTTCCGGTTCAGGTCAGGGTTAGAGTTAGGGTCAGGGTTAGGTTTAGGGTTAGGGCTAGAGTTAGGGGATAGTTTAGGATTAGGTTTAGTTTTAGGGTTAGGCTTAGGTTTAGGGTGAAGATTAGGTTAAGGATCAGGGTTAGGGTTAGTGTTAGGGTTAGGTGTTTGGGTTAAGGTTAGGGTCAGGTTTAGGGTTCGGTTTAGGGTTGGGTTTAGGGTTAGGGTTTGGGTGAAATTTAAGTTAAGGGTGAGTGTTGAGCTTAGGGTTAGGTTTAGGGTTTAGGGTTAGGGTTGAATTTAGGATTAGGTTTAGGGTTCAGGTTAGGTTTAGGGTTAGGTTTAGGGGAAGTGTTAGGGTTAAGTCATGGTTAGGGTTAGGGCTAGGTTACGGTTAGAGATAGGGTTAGGTTAAGGGTTGGGGTTAGGTTTAGATGTTAGGGTGAGGGTTAGTGCTAGGTATCCATTTAAGCTGAGTGTGTAAGGTAAGATTTACGGTTAGGATTAGGGTTCAAGTTAGATTTAGGATCAGGGTTAGGGTTAGATTTATGGTTAGGATTAGGGTTATTGTCAGGGTTAGGGGGAGATTTAGTGTTATGTTTAGTTTTAGGGTTAGGGTTAGGGTGAAGTTTATGTTAAGCGTGAGGGTTAGGGTTCAGGTTAGGGTCAGGATTAGGTTTAGGGTTAGGGTTAGTGTTAGGTTTAGCGTTAGTTTTAGTTTTGGTTAGGGTTTGGGTTTAAAGGAAATTGGGGAATTTTTTTTTTTTGGGTTTCAGGTGGGCCAAGGTAAAGGTTAGGGTTAGGTTTAGGGGTAGGGTTACGGTTAAAGTTAGGGTTAGTCTTAGGTTAGGGATAGGGTGAAGTTTAAGATAGGGTGAGGTTTAGGGTTAGGGTTATGGCTAAGGTTTGGGTTAGTTTTCAGGTTAGTGTTAAGGTTATGTTTAGGTTTAGGGTTAAGTTTATGGGTTCTGTTGAGTTTTAGGGTTAGGGTTAGATTATAGTTTAGGGTTAAGTTTGGTATGACGGTAGGGTTAGGGTTACTGTTCGTGTTATGCATTGTGGTTGGGGTGTGAGTTAGGTTAAGGTTTAGGGCTGGGTAGGGTTAGGATTATGGTTATGGTAAAGTGTTAGGGGTTAGAGGTGTAGTTTAGGGTTAGGGTTTGGGTGAGGGTCCGGTTAGGCATTGTGGTTCTGGTCATGTTTAGGTTTGGTTAAGGGTTAGGGTTAGGTTTCTGATTAGGCTTAGGGTTAGTGCTAGCGTTAGGGTGAGAGTTAGGGTTAAGGTTTGGGTTAGGATTTGGTGTCAGGGGTTAGTGTTTGGGTTAGGGTTATGGTTATTGTTAGGGCTTAGGGGTTCAGGTTACTGTTAGGGTTAGGTTTAGGAATAGCATTAGGGTTAGGGTTGTGGGATACGGTTAGGGGTTAGGGTGAGGGTTACGGTCAGTTTCACAGCTAAGGTGAGGGTTTAGGGTAAGTGTTCTGATTAGGGTTAGAGTTAGGGTTAGGGTTAGGGTTAGGTGTAGGGTAAGATTTAGGTTTAGGTTCAGGTTTAGGGTTAGAGTTAGTGTTCTATTTAGGGTCAAGTTTAGAGTTCGGGTTAGGATTAGGTCTAGAGTTAGGATTCAGATTAGGTTGAGGGTTAGGTTCAGGGTTATTGTAAGGGTTAGGTTTAGGGTTACAGGTGGACTAGCATTCTGGTTAGAGTTAGGTTTAAGGTTAGGTTTTGGGTTTGGTTTAGGTTTAGGGTTAAGGTTACAGTTAGGGTTTGGATGAAGCTGAGCATCGGGTGAGGGTTATTTTTCGGGTTAGGGCTAGAGTTGGTCTTTGTGTTCAGTTAGTGTTAAGGTTAGGTTTAGGGTTCGGGTTAGGGCTAGGGGTTATATTTAGGGTTAGGTTTCGGGTTAGGCTTAGGGTTAGTGTGAAGTTTTGGTTAAGGGTGAGGGTTATGATAAGGGTTAGGGTTAGGGTTGGGATTATAGTTATTGTTAGTGGCTAGGTTTAGTGTGTCAGGGTTATGTTTCTGGTTAGGGTAGGGTTAAATTTAGCATTAATGTTAGGGTTAGGGTTAGATTAGGGTTACTGTTCGGGTTAGGCTTAGGGTTAGGGATAAGGCCAGGGATGGCGTTAGGTTTCGGGTGGGGGATACGATTAGGGGTTAGGGTAAGGGTTAGGTTTAGGTTTAGAGTTAAGGCGAGGGTTTAGGGTAAGTGTTAGAGTTAGAGTTAGGGTTAGGGTTAGGGTGAAGTTTCAGTTAAGAGTGAGGGCTAGGGTAAGGGTTAGGATTAAGGTTAGAGTTAGGGTTCAGGATGGTGATAGGGTGAGGGTTAGGGTAGGGGCACGGTTAGGGTTAAGGCTAGGTTCACGTAAAGGGTAGGGCTAGGTTAGGGCTAGGTTTAGAGTTAGAATTAGTGCTACGGTTCAGGTTTAGGGTCAGTTTTAGAGTTTTGATTAGGTTTAGGGGAGAGTGAAGGTTAGGGTTACGTTTGGGTTTAGGGTAAGTTTGAGATGTTTAAGTCAGGGTTGGGGTTCGGATTACGCATAGGGTTAGGGCTAGGGAAGGGCTTAGGGGTTCGTGTGAGGGTTAGAGTTAGATTTAGAGTTAAGCTGATGTTTTAGGGTGTTCCGGTTCAGGTCAGGGTTAGAGTTAGGGTTAGGGTTAGGTTTAGGGTTAGGGCTAGAGTTAGGGGATAGTTTAGGATTAGGTTTAGTTTTAGGGTTAGGCTTAGGTTTAGGGTGAAGATTAGGTTAAGGATCAGGGTTAGGGTTAGTGTTAGGGTTAGGTGTTTGGGTTAAGGTTAGGGTCAGGTTTAGGGTTCGGTTTAGGGTTGGGTTTAGGGTTAGGGTTTGGGTGAAATTTAAGTTAAGGGTGAGTGTTGAGCTTAGGGTTAGGTTTAGGGTTTAGGGTTAGGGTTGAAGTTAGGATTAGGTTTAGGGTTCAGGTTAGGTTTAGGGTTAGGTTTAGGGGAAGTGTTAGGGTTAAGTCATGGTTAGGGTTAGGGCTAGGTTACGGTTAGAGATAGGGTTAGGTTAAGGGTTGGGGTTAGGTTTAGATGTTAGGGTGAGGGTTAGTGCTAGGTTTCCATTTAAGCTGAGTGTGTAAGGTAAGATTTACGGTTAGGATTAGGGTTCAAGTTAGATTTAGGATCAGGGTTAGGTTTAGATTTATGGTTAGGATTAGGGTTATTGTCAGGGTTAGGGGGAGATTTAGTGTTATGTTTAGTTTTAGGGTTAGGGTTAGGGTGAAGTTTATGTTAAGCGTGAGAGTTAGGGTTCAGGTTAGGGTCAGGATTAGGTTTAGGGTTAGGGTTAGTGTTAGGTTTAGCGTTAGTTTTAGTTTTGGTTAGGGTTTGGGTTTAAAGGAAATTGGGGTAGGTTTTTTTTGGGGGGTTTCAGGTGGGCCAATGTAAAGGTTAGGGTTAGGTTTAGGGATAGGGTTACGGTTAAAGTTAGGGTTAGTCTTAGGTTAGGGATAGGGTGAAGTTTAAGATAGGGTGAGGTTTAGGGTTAGGGTTATGGCTAAGGTTTGGGTTAGTTTTCAGGTTAGTGTTAAGGTTATGTTTAGGTTTAGGGTTAAGTTTATGGGTTCTGTTGAGTTTTAGGGTTAGGGTTAGATTATAGTTTAGGGTTAAGTTTGGTATGACGGTAGGGTTAGGGTTACGGTTCGTGTTATGTATTGTGGTTGGGGTGTGAGTTAGGTTAAGGTTTAGGGCTGGGTAGGGTTAGGATTATGGTTATGGTAAAGTGTTAGGGGTTAGAGGTGTAGTTTAGGGTTAGGGTTTGGGTGAGGGTCCGGTTAGGCATTGTGGTTCTGGTCATGTTTAGGTTTGGTTAAGGGTTTGGGTTAGGTTTCTGATTAGGCTTAGGGTTAGTGCTAGCGTTAGGGTGAGAGTTAGGGTTAAGGTTTGGGTTAGGCTTTGGTGTCAGGGGTTAGTGTTTGGGTTAGGGTTATGGTTATTGTTAGGGCTTAGGGGTTCAGGTTACTGTTAGGGTTAGGTTTAGGGATAGCATTAGGGTTAGGGTTGTGGGATACGGTTAGGGGTTAGGGTGAGGGTTACGGTCAGTTTCACAGCTAAGGTGAGGGTTTAGGGTAAGTGTTCTGATTAGGGTTAGAGTTAGGGTTAGGGTTAGGGTTAGGTGTAGGGTAAGATTTAGGTTTAGGTTCAGGTTTAGGGTTAGAGTTAGTGATCTATTTAGGGTCAAGTTTAGAGTTCGGGTTAGGATTAGTTCTAGAGTTAGGATTCAGATTAGGTTGAGGGTTAGGTTCAGGGTTATTGCAAGGGTTAGGTTTAGGGTTACAGGTGGACTAGCATTCTGGTTAGAGTTAGGTTTAAGGTTAGGTTTTGGGTTTGGTTTAGGTTTAGGGTTAAGGTTACAGTTAGGGTTTGGATGAAGCTGAGCATCGGGTGAGGGTTATTTTTCGGGTTAGGGCTAGAGTTGGTCTTTGTGTTCAGTTAGTGTTAAGGTTAGGTTTAGGGTTTGGGATAGGGCTAGGGGTTATATTTAGGGTTAGGCTTAGAGTTAGGGTTAGGGTAAGGTTTAGGGTTAGTGTGAAGTTTTGGTTAAGGGTGAGGGTTATGATAAGGGTTAGGGTTAGGGTTGGGATTACAGTTATTGTTAGTGGCTAGGTTTAGTGTGTCAGGGTTATGTTTCTGGTTAGGGTAGGGTTAAATTTAGCATTAATGTTAGGGTTAGGGTTAGATTAGGGTTACTGTTCGGGTTAGGCTTAGGGTTAGGGATAAGGCCAGGGATGGCGTTAGGTTTCGGGTGGGGGATACGATTAGGGGTTAGGGTAAGGGTTAGGTTTAGGTTTAGAGTTAAGGTGAGGGTTTAGGGTGTTAGAGTTAGAGTTAGGGTTAGGGTTAGGGTGAAGTTTCAGTTAAGAGTGAGGGCTAGGGTAAGGGTTAGGATTAAGGTTAGAGTTAGGGTTCAGGATGGTGATAGGGTTAGAATTAGGGTAGGGGTACGGTTAGGGTTAAGGCTAGGTTCACGTAAAGGGTAGGGCTAGGTTAGGGTTAGGGTTAGGTTTAGAGTTAGAATTAGTGCTACGGTTCAGGTTTAGGGTCAGTTTTAGAGTTTTGATTAGGTTTAGGGGAGAGTGAAGGTTAGGGTTACGTTTGGGTTTAGGGTAAGTTTGAGATGTTTAAGTCAGGGTTGGGGTTGGGATTATGCATAGGGTTAGGGCTAGGGAAGGGCTTAGGGGTTCGTGTGAGGGTTAGAGTTAGGTTTAGAGTTAAGCTGATGTTTGAGGGTGTTCCGGTTCAGGTCAGGGTTAGAGTTAGGGTTAGGGTTAGGTTTAGGGTTAGGGCTAGAGTTAGGGGATAGTTTAGGATTAGGTTTAGTTTTAGGGTTAGGCTTAGGTTTAGGGTGAAGATTAGGTTAAGGATCAGGGTTAGGGTTAGTGTTAGGGTTAGGTGTTTGGGTTAAGGTTAGGGTCAGGTTTAGGGTTCGGTTTAGGGTTGGGTTTAGGGTTAGGGTTTGGGTGAAATTTAAGTTAAGGGTGAGTGTTGAGCTTAGGGTTAGGTTTAGGGTTTAGGGTTAGGGTTGAAGTTAGGATTAGGTTTAGGGTTCAGGTTAGGTTTAGGTTAGGTTTAGGGGAAGTGTTAGGGTTAAGTCATGGTTAGGGTTAGGGCTAGGTTACGGTTAGAGATAGGGTTAGGTTAAGGGTTGGGGTTAGGTTTAGATGTTAGGGTGAGGGTTAGTGCTAGGTTTCCATTTAAGCTGAGTGTGTAAGGTAAGATTTACGGTTAGGATTAGGGTTCAAGTTAGATTTAGGATCAGGGTTAGGGTTAGGTTTATGGTTAGGATTAGGGTTATTGTCAGGGTTAGGGGGAGATTTAGTGTTATGTTTAGTTTTAGGGTTAGGGTTAGGGTGAAGTTTATGTTAAGCGTGAGGGTTAGGGTTCAGGTTAGGGTCAGGATTAGGTTTAGGGTTAGGGTTAGTGTTAGGTTTAGCGTTAGTTTTAGTTTTGGTTAGGGTTTGGGTTTAAAGGAAATTGGGGTAGGTTTTTTTTTGGGGGTTTCAGGTGGGCCAATGTAAATGTTAGGGTTAGGTTTAGGGGTAGGGTTACGGTTAAAGTTAGGGTTAGTCTTAGGTTAGGGATAGGGTGAAGTTTAAGATAGGGTGAGGTTTAGGGTTAGGGTTATGGCTAAGGTTTGGGTTAGTTTTCAGGTTAGTGTTAAGGTTATGTTTAGGTTTAGGGTTAAGTTTATGGGTTCTGTTGAGTTTTAGGGTTAGGGTTAGATTATAGCTTAGGGTTAAGTTTGGTATGACGGTAGGGTTAGGGTTACGGTTCGTGTTATGCATTGTGGTTGGGGTGTGAGTTAGGTTAAGGTTTAGGGCTGGGTAGGGTTAGGATTATGGTTATGGTAAAGTGTTAGGGGTTAGAGGTGTAGTTTAGGGTTAGGGTTTGGGTGAGGGTCCGGTTAGGCATTGTGGTTCTGGTCATGTTTAGGTTTGGTTAAGGGTTTGGGTTAGGTTTCTGATTAGGCTTAGGGTTAGTGCTAGCGTTAGGGTGAGAGTTAGGGTTAAGGTTTGGGTTAGGCTTTGGTGTCAGGGGTTAGTGTTTGGGTTAGGGTTATGGTTATTGTTAGGGCTTAGGGGTTCAGGTTACTGTTAGGGTTAGGTTTAGGGATAGCATTAGGGTTAGGGTTGTGGGATACGGTTAGGGGTTAGGGTGAGGGTTACGGTCAGTTTCACAGCTAAGGTGAGGGTTTAGGGTAAGTGTTCTGATTAGGGTTAGAGTTAGAGTTAGGGTTAGGGTTAGGTGTAGGGTAAGATTTAGGTTTAGGTTCAGGTTTAGGGTTAGAGTTAGTGTTCTATTTAGGGTCAAGTTTAGAGTTAGGGTTAGGATTAGGTCTAGGGTTAGGATTCGGATTAGGTTGAGGGTTAGGTTCAGGGTTATTGTAAGGGTTAGGTTTAGGGTTACAGGTGGACTAGCATTCTGGTTAGAGTTAGGTTTAAGGTTAGGTTTTGGGTTTGGTTTAGGTTTAGGGTTAAGGTTACAGTTAGGGTTTGGATGAAGCTGAGCATCGGGTGAGGGTTATTTTTCGGGTTAGGGCTAGAGTTGGTCTTTGTGTTCAGTTAGTGTTAAGGTTAGGTTTAGGGTTCGGGTTAGGGCTAGGGGTTATATTTAGGGTTAGGTTTCGGGTTAGGCTTAGGGTTAGTGTGAAGTTTTGGTTAAGGGTGAGGGTTATGATAAGGGTTAGGGTTAGGGTTGGGATTATAGTTATTGTTAGTGGCTGGGTTTAGTGTGTTAGGGTTATGTTTCTGGTTAGGGTAGGGTTAAATTTAGCATTAATGTTAGGGTTAGGGTTAGATTAGGGTTACTGTTCGGGTTAGGCTTAGGGTTAGGGATAAGGCCAGGGATGGCGTTAGGTTTCGGGTGGGGGATACGATTAGGGGTTAGGGTAAGGGTTAGGTTTAGGTTTAGAGTTAAGGTGAGGGTTTAGGGTAAGTGTTAGAGTTAGAGTTAGGGTTAGGGTTAGGGTGAAGTTTCAGTTAAGAGTGAGGGCTAGGGTAAGGGTTAGGATTAAGGTTAGAGTTAGGGTTCAGGATGGTGATAGGGTTAGGGTTAGAGTAGGGGTAAGGTTAGGGTTAAGGCTAGGTTCACGTAAAGGGGAGGGCTAGGTTAGGGTTAGGGTTAGGTTTAGAGTTAGAATTAGTGCTACGGTTCAGGTTTAGGGTCAGTTTTAGAGTTTTGATTAGGTTTAGGGGAGAGTGAAGGTTAGGGTTACGTTTGGGTTTAGGGTAAGTTTGAGATGTTTAAGTCAGGGTTAGGGTTGGGATTAGGCATAGGGTTAGGGCTAGGGAAGGGCTTAGGGGTTCGTGTGAGGGTTAGAGTTAGGTTTAGAGTTAAGCTGATGTTTTAGGGTGTTCCGGTTCAGGTCAGGGTTAGAGTCAGGGTTAGGGTTAGGTTTAGGGTTAGGGCTAGAGTTAGGGGATAGTTTAGGATTAGGTTTAGTTTTAGGGTTGGGCTTAGGTTTAGGGTGAAGATTAGGTTAAGGATCAGGGTTAGGGTTAGTGTTAGGGTTAGGTGTTTGGGTTAAGGTTATGGTCAGGTTTGGGTTCGGTTTAGGGTTGGGTTTAGGGTTAGGGTTTGGGTGAAATTTAAGTTAAGGGTGAGTGTTGAGCTTAGGGTTAGGTTTAGGGTTTAGGGTTAGGGTTGAAGTTAGGATTAGGTTTAGGGTTCAGGTTAGGTTTAGGGTTAGGTTTAGGGGAAGTGTTAGGGTTAAGTCATGGTTAGGGTTAGGGCTAGGTTACAATTAGAGATAGGGTTAGGTTAAGGGTTGGGGTTAGGTTTAGATGTTAGGGTGAGGGTTAGTGCTAGGTTTCCATTTAAGCTGAGTGTGTAAGGTAAGATTTACAGTTAGGATTAGGGTTCAAGTTAGATTTAGGATCAGGGTTAGGGTTAGGTTTATGGTTAGGATTAGGGTTATTGTCAGGGTTAGGGGGAGATTTAGTGTTATGTTTAGTTTTAGGGTTAGGGTTAGGGTGAAGTTTATGTTAAGCGTGAGGGTTAGGGTTCAGGTTAGGGTCAGGATTAGGTTTAGGGTTAGGGTTAGTGTTAGGTTTAGCGTTAGTTTTAGTTTTGGTTAGGGTTTGGGTTTAAAGGATATTGGGGTAGGTTTTTTTTTTGGGTTTCAGGTGGGCCAAGGTAAAGGTTAGGGTTAGGTTTAGGGGTAGGGTTACGGTTAAAGTTAGGGTTAGTCTTAGGTTAGGGATAGGGTGAAGTTTAAGATAGGGTGAGGTTTAGGGTTAGGGTTATGGCTAAGGTTTGGGTTAGTTTTCAGGTTAGTGTTAAGGTTATGTTTAGGTTTAGGGTTAAGTTTATGGGTTCTGTTGAGTTTTAGGGTTAGGGTTAGATTATAGCTTAGGGTTAAGTTTGGTATGACGGTAGGGTTAGGGTTACGGTTCGTGTTATGCATTGTGGTTGGGGTGTGAGTTAGGTTAAGGTTTAGGGCTGGGTAGGGTTAGGATTATGGTTATGGTAAAGTGTTAGGGGTTAGAGGTGTAGTTTAGGGTTAGGGTTTGGGTGAGGGTCCGGTTAGGCATTGTGGTTCTGGTCATGTTTAGGTTTGGTTAAGGGTTAGGGTTAGGTTTCTGATTAGGCTTAGGGTTAGTGCTAGCGTTAGGGTGAGAGTTAGGGTTAAGGTTTGGGTTAGGCTTTGGTGCCAGGGGTTAGTGTTTGGGTTAGGGTTATGGTTATTGTTAGGGCTTAGGGGTTCAGGTTACTGTTAGGGTTAGGTTTAGGGATAGCATTAGGGTTAGGGTTGTGGGATACGGTTAGGGGTTAGGGTGAGGGTTACGGTCAGTTTCACAGCTAAGATGAGGGTTTAGGGTAAGTGTTCTGATTAGGGTTAGAGTTAGAGTTAGGGTTAGGGTTAGGTGTAGGGTAAGATTTAGGTTTAGGTTCAGGTTTAGGGTTAGAGTTAGTGTTCTATTTAGGGTCAAGTTTAGAGTTAGGGTTAGGATTAGGTCTAGGGTTAGGATTCGGATTAGGTTGAGGGTTAGGTTCAGGGTTATTGTAAGGGTTAGGTTTAGGGTTACAGGTGGACTAGCATTCTGGTTAGAGTTAGGTTTAAGGTTAGGTTTTGGGTTTGGTTTAGGTTTAGGGTTAAGGTTACAGTTAGGGTTTGGATGAAGCTGAGCATCGGGTGAGGGTTATTTTTCGGGTTAGGGCTAGAGTTGGTCTTTGTGTTCAGTTAGTGTTAAGGTTAGGTTTAGGGTTCGGGTTAGGGCTAGGGGTTATATTTAGGGTTAGGTTTCGGGTTAGGCTTAGGGTTAGTGTGAAGTTTTGGTTAAGGGTGAGGGTTATGATAAGGGTTAGGGTTAGGGTTGGGATTATAGTTATTGTTAGTGGCTAGGTTTAGTGTGTTAGGGTTATGTTTCTGGTTAGGGTAGGGTTAAATTTAGCATTAATGTTAGGGTTAGGGTTAGATTAGGGTTACTGTTCGGGTTAGGCTTAGGGTTAGGGATAAGGCCAGGGATGGCGTTAGGTTTCGGGTGGGGGATACGATTAGGGGTTAGGGTAAGGGTTAGGTTTAGGTTTAGAGTTAAGGTGAGGGTTTAGGGTAAGTGTTAGAGTTAGAGTTAGGGTTAGGGTTAAGGTGAAGTTTCAGTTAAGAGTGAGGGCTAGGGTAAGGGTTAGGATTAAGGTTAGAGTTAGGGTTCAGGATGGTGATAGGGTTAGGGTTAGAGTAGGGGTAAGGTTAGGGTTAAGGCTAGGTTCACGTAAAGGGTAGGGCTAGGTTAGGGTTAGGGTTAGGTTTAGAGTTAGAATTAGTGCTACGGTTCAGGTATAGGGTCAGTTTTAGAGTTTTGATTAGGTTTAGGGGAGAGTGAAGGTTAGGGTTACGTTTGGGTTTAGGGTAAGTTTGAGATGTTTAAGTCAGGGTTAGGGTTGGGATTAGGCATAGGGTTAGGGCTAGGGAAGGGCTTAGGGGTTCGTGTGAGGGTTAGAGTTAGGTTTAGAGATAAGCTGATGTTTTAGGGTGTTCCGGTTCAGGTCAGGGTTAGAGTTAGGGTCAGGGTTAGGTTTAGGGTTAGGGCTAGAGTTAGGGGATAGTTTAGGATTAGGTTTAGTTTTAGGGTTAGGCTTAGGTTTAGGGTGAAGATTAGGTTAAGGATCAGGGTTAGGGTTAGTGTTAGGGTTACGTGTTTGGGTTAAGGTTAGGGTCAGGTTTAGGGTTCGGTTTAGGGTTGGGTTTAGGGTTAGGGTTTGGGTGAAATTTAAGTTAAGGGTGAGTGTTGAGCTTAGGGTTAGGTTTAGGGTTTAGGGTTAGGGTTGAAGTTAGGATTAGGTTTAGGGTTCAGGTTAGGTTTAGGGTTAGGTTTAGGGGAAGTGTTAGGGTTAAGTCATGGTTAGGGTTAGGGCTAGGTTACGGTTAGAGATAGGGTTAGGTTAAGGGTTGGGGTTAGGTTTAGATGTTAGGGTGAGGGTTAGTGCTAGGTTTCCATTTAAGCTGAGTGTGTAAGGTAAGATTTACGGTTAGGATTAGGGTTCAAGTTAGATTTAGGATCAGGGTTAGGGTTAGGTTTATGGTTAGGATTAGGGTTATTGTCAGGGTTAGGGGGAGATTCAGTGTTATGTTTAGTTTTAGGGTTAGGGTTAGGGTAAAGTTTATGTTAAGCGTGAGGGTTAGGGTTCAGGTTAGGGTCAGGATTAGGTTTAGGGTTAGGGTTAGTGTTAGGTTTAGCGTTAGTTTTAGTTTTGGTTAGGGTTTGGGTTTAAAGGAAATTGGGGTAGGTTTTTTTTTTGGGTTTCAAGTGGGCCAAGGTAAAGGTTAGGGTTAGGTTTAGGGGTAGGGTTACGGTTAAAGTTAGGGTTAGTCTTAGGTTAGGGATAGGGTGAAGTTTAAGATAGGGTGAGGTTTAGGGTTAGGGTTATGGCTAAGGTTTGGGTTAGTTTTCAGGTTAGTGTTAAGGTTATGTTTAGGTTTAGGGTTAAGTTTATGGGTTCTGTTGAGTTTTAGGGTTAGGGTTAGATTATAGCTTAGGGTTAAGTTTGGTATGACGGTAGGGTTAGGGTTACGGTTCGTGTTATGCATTGTGGTTGGGGTGTGAGTTAGGTTAAGGTTTAGGGCTGGGTAGGGTTAGGATTATGGTTATGGTAAAGTGTTAGGGGTTAGAGGTGTAGTTTAGGGTTAGGGTTTGGGTGAGGGTCCGGTTAGGCATTGTGGTTCTGGTCATGTTTAGGTTTGGTTAAGGGTTAGGGTTAGGTTTCTGATTAGGCTTAGGGTTAGTGCTAGCGTTAGGGTGGGAGTTTGGGTTAGGCTTTGGTGTCAGAGGTTAGTGTTTGGGTTAGGGTTATCGTTATTGTTAGGGCTTAGGGGTTCAGGTTACTGTTAGGGTTAGGTTTAGGGATAGCATTAGGGTTAGGGTTGTGGGATACGGTTAGGGGTTAGGGTGAGGGTTACGGTCAGTTTCACAGCTAAGGTGAGGGTTTAGGGTAAGTGTTCTGATTAGGGTTAGATTTAGAGTTAGGGTTAGGGTTAGGTGTAGGGTAAGATTTAGGTTTAGGTTCAGGTTTAGGGTTAGAGTTAGTGTTCTATTTAGGGTCAAGTTTAGAGTTAGGGTTAGGATTAGGTCTAGGGTTAGGATTCGGATTAGGTTGAGGGTTAGGTTCAGGGTTATTGTAAGGGTTAGGTTTAGGGTTACAGGTGGACTAGCATTCTGGTTAGAGTTAGGTTTAAGGTTAGGTTTTGGGTTTGGTTTAGGTTTAGGGTTAAGTTTACAGTTAGGGTTTGGATGAAGCTGAGCATCGGGTGAGGGTTATTTTTCGGGTTAGGGCTAGAGTTGGTCTTTGTGTTCAGTTAGTGTTAAGGTTAGGTTTAGGGTTCGGGTTAGGGCTAGGGGTTATATTTAGGGTTAGGTTTCGGGTTAGGCTTAGGGTTAGTGTGAAGTTTTGGTTAAGGGTGAGGGTTATGATAAGGGTTAGGGTTAGGGTTGGGATTATAGTTATTGTTAGTGGCTGGGTTTAGTGTGTTAGGGTTATGTTTCTGGTTAGGGAAGGGTTAAATTTGGCATTAATGTTAGGGTTAGGGTTAGATTAGGGTTACTGTTCGGGTTAGGCTTAGGGTTAGGGATAAGGCCAGGGATGGCGTTAGGTTTCGGGTGGGGGATACGATTAGGGGTTAGGGTAAGGGTTAGGTTTAGGTTTAGAGTTAAGGTGAGGGTTTAGGGTAAGTGTTAGAGTTAGAGTTAGGGTTAGGGTTAGGGTGAAGTTTCAGTTAAGAGTGAGGGCTAGGGTAAGGGTTAGGATTAAGGTTAGAGTTAGGGTTCAGGATGGTGATAGGGTTAGGGTTAGAGTAGGGGTAAGGTTAGGGTTAAGGCTAGGTTCACGTAAAGGGGAGGGCTAGGTTAGGGTTAGGGTTAGGTTTAGAGTTAGAATTAGTGCTACGGTTCAGGTTTAGGGTCAGTTTTAGAGTTTTGATTAGGTTTAGGGGAGAGTGAAGGTTAGGGTTACGTTTGGGTTTAGGGTAAGTTTGAGATGTTTAAGTCAGGGTTAGGGTTGGGATTAGGCATAGGGTTAGGGCTAGGGAAGGGCTTAGGGGTTCGTGTGAGGGTTAGAGTTAGGTTTAGAGTTAAGCTGATGTTTTAGGGTGTTCCGGTTCAGGTCAGGGTTAGAGTCAGGGTTAGGGTTAGGTTTAGGGTTAGGGCTAGAGTTAGGGGATAGTTTAGGATTAGGTTTAGTTTTAGGGTTGGGCTTAGGTTTAGGGTGAAGATTAGGTTAAGGATCAGGGTTAGGGTTAGTGTTAGGGTTAGGTGTTTGGGTTAAGGTTATGGTCAGGTTTGGGTTCGGTTTAGGGTTGGGTTTAGGGTTAGGGTTTGGGTGAAATTTAAGTTAAGGGTGAGTGTTGAGCTTAGGGTTAGGTTTAGGGTTTAGGGTTAGGGTTGAAGTTAGGATTAGGTTTAGGGTTCAGGTTAGGTTTAGGGTTAGGTTTAGGGGAAGTGTTAGGGTTAAGTCATGGTTAGGGTTAGGGCTAGGTTACAATTAGAGATAGGGTTAGGTTAAGGGTTGGGGTTAGGTTTAGATGTTAGGGTGAGGGTTAGTGCTAGGTTTCCATTTAAGCTGAGTGTGTAAGGTAAGATTTACAGTTAGGATTAGGGTTCAAGTTAGATTTAGGATCAGGGTTAGGGTTAGGTTTATGGTTAGGATTAGGGTTATTGTCAGGGTTAGGGGGAGATTTAGTGTTATGTTTAGTTTTAGGGTTAGGGTTAGGGTGAAGTTTATGTTAAGCGTGAGGGTTAGGGTTCAGGTTAGGGTCAGGATTAGGTTTAGGGTTAGGGTTAGTGTTAGGTTTAGCGTTAGTTTTAGTTTTGGTTAGGGTTTGGGTTTAAAGGATATTGGGGTAGGTTTTTTTTTTGGGTTTCAGGTGGGCCAAGGTAAAGGTTAGGGTTAGGTTTAGGGGTAGGGTTACGGTTAAAGTTAGGGTTAGTCTTAGGTTAGGGATAGGGTGAAGTTTAAGATAGGGTGAGGTTTAGGGTTAGGGTTATGGCTAAGGTTTGGGTTAGTTTTCAGGTTAGTGTTAAGGTTATGTTTAGGTTTAGGGTTAAGTTTATGGGTTCTGTTGAGTTTTAGGGTTAGGGTTAGATTATAGTTTAGGGTTAAGTTTGGTATGACGGTAGGGTTAGGGTTACGGTTCGTGTTATGCATTGTGGTTGGGGTGTGAGTTAGGTTAAGGTTTAGGGCTGGGTAGGGTTAGGATTATGGTTATGGTAAAGTGTTAGGGGTTAGAGGTGTAGTTTAGGGTTAGGGTTTGGGTGAGGGTCCGGTTAGGCATTGTGGTTCTGGTCATGTTTAGGTTTGGTTAAGGGTTTGGGTTAGGTTTCTGATTAGGCTTAGGGTTAGTGCTAGCGTTAGGGTGAGAGTTAGGGTTAAGGTTTGGGTTAGGCTTTGGTGCCAGGGGTTAGTGTTTGGGTTAGGGTTATGGTTATTGTTAGGGCTTAGGGGTTCAGGTTACTGTTAGGGTTAGGTTTAGGGATAGCATTAGGGTTAGGGTTGTGGGATACGGTTAGGGGTTAGGGTGAGGGTTACGGTCAGTTTCACAGCTAAGATGAGGGTTTAGGGTAAGTGTTCTGATTAGGGTTAGAGTTAGAGTTAGGGTTAGGGTTAGGTGTAGGGTAAGATTTAGGTTTAGGTTCAGGTTTAGGGTTAGAGTTAGTGTTCTATTTAGGGTCAAGTTTAGAGTTAGGGTTAGGATTAGGTCTAGGGTTAGGATTCGGATTAGGTTGAGGGTTAGGTTCAGGGTTATTGTAAGGGTTAGGTTTAGGGTTACAGGTGGACTAGCATTCTGGTTAGAGTTAGGTTTAAGGTTAGGTTTTGGGTTTGGTTTAGGTTTAGGGTTAAGGTTACAGTTAGGGTTTGGATGAAGCTGAGCATCGGGTGAGGGTTATTTTTCGGGTTAGGGCTAGAGTTGGTCTTTGTGTTCAGTTAGTGTTAAGGTTAGGTTTAGGGTTCGGGTTAGGGCTAGGGGTTATATTTAGGGTTAGGTTTCGGGTTAGGCTTAGGGTTAGTGTGAAGTTTTGGTTAAGGGTGAGGGTTATGATAAGGGTTAGGGTTAGGGTTGGGATTATAGTTATTGTTAGTGGCTAGGTTTAGTGTGTTAGGGTTATGTTTCTGGTTAGGGTAGGGTTAAATTTAGCATTAATGTTAGGGTTAGGGTTAGATTAGGGTTACTGTTCGGGTTAGGCTTAGGGTTAGGGATAAGGCCAGGGATGGCGTTAGGTTTCGGGTGGGGGATACGATTAGGGGTTAGGGTAAGGGTTAGGTTTAGGTTTAGAGTTAAGGTGAGGGTTTAGGGTAAGTGTTAGAGTTAGAGTTAGGGTTAGGGTTAAGGTGAAGTTTCAGTTAAGAGTGAGGGCTAGGGTAAGGGTTAGGATTAAGGTTAGAGTTAGGGTTCAGGATGGTGATAGGGTTAGGGTTAGAGTAGGGGTAAGGTTAGGGTTAAGGCTAGGTTCACGTAAAGGGTAGGGCTAGGTTAGGGTTAGGGTTAGGTTTAGAGTTAGAATTAGTGCTACGGTTCAGGTATAGGGTCAGTTTTAGAGTTTTGATTAGGTTTAGGGGAGAGTGAAGGTTAGGGTTACGTTTGGGTTTAGGGTAAGTTTGAGATGTTTAAGTCAGGGTTAGGGTTGGGATTAGGCATAGGGTTAGGGCTAGGGAAGGGCTTAGGGGTTCGTGTGAGGGTTAGAGTTAGGTTTAGAGATAAGCTGATGTTTTAGGGTGTTCCGGTTCAGGTCAGGGTTAGAGTTAGGGTCAGGGTTAGGTTTAGGGTTAGGGCTAGAGTTAGGGGATAGTTTAGGATTAGGTTTAGTTTTAGGGTTAGGCTTAGGTTTAGGGTGAAGATTAGGTTAAGGATCAGGGTTAGGGTTAGTGTTAGGGTTACGTGTTTGGGTTAAGGTTAGGGTCAGGTTTAGGGTTCGGTTTAGGGTTGGGTTTAGGGTTAGGGTTTGGGTGAAATTTAAGTTAAGGGTGAGTGTTGAGCTTAGGGTTAGGTTTAGGGTTTAGGGTTAGGGTTGAAGTTAGGATTAGGTTTAGGGTTCAGGTTAGGTTTAGGGTTAGGTTTAGGGGAAGTGTTAGGGTTAAGTCATGGTTAGGGTTAGGGCTAGGTTACGGTTAGAGATAGGGTTAGGTTAAGGGTTGGGGTTAGGTTTAGATGTTAGGGTGAGGGTTAGTGCTAGGTTTCCATTTAAGCTGAGTGTGTAAGGTAAGATTTACGGTTAGGATTAGGGTTCAAGTTAGATTTAGGATCAGGGTTAGGGTTAGGTTTATGGTTAGGATTAGGGTTATTGTCAGGGTTAGGGGGAGATTCAGTGTTATGTTTAGTTTTAGGGTTAGGGTTAGGGTAAAGTTTATGTTAAGCGTGAGGGTTAGGGTTCAGGTTAGGGTCAGGATTAGGTTTAGGGTTAGGGTTAGTGTTAGGTTTAGCGTTAGTTTTAGTTTTGGTTAGGGTTTGGGTTTAAAGGAAATTGGGGTAGGTTTTTTTTTTGGGTTTCAGGTGGGCCAAGGTAAAGGTTAGGGTTAGGTTTAGGGGTAGGGTTACGGTTAAAGTTAGGGTTAGTCTTAGGTTAGGGATAGGGTGAAGTTTAAGATAGGGTGAGGTTTAGGGTTAGGGTTATGGCTAAGGTTTGGGTTAGTTTTCAGGTTAGTGTTAAGGTTATGTTTAGGTTTAGGGTTAAGTTTATGGGTTCTGTTGAGTTTTAGGGTTAGGGTTAGATTATAGCTTAGGGTTAAGTTTGGTATGACGGTAGGGTTAGGGTTACGGTTCGTGTTATGCATTGTGGTTGGGGTGTGAGTTAGGTTAAGGTTTAGGGCTGGGTAGGGTTAGGATTATGGTTATGGTAAAGTGTTAGGGGTTAGAGGTGTAGTTTAGGGTTAGGGTTTGGGTGAGGGTCCGGTTAGGCATTGTGGTTCTGGTCATGTTTAGGTTTGGTTAAGGGTTAGGGTTAGGTTTCTGATTAGGCTTAGGGTTAGTGCTAGCGTTAGGGTGGGAGTTTGGGTTAGGCTTTGGTGTCAGAGGTTAGTGTTTGGGTTAGGGTTATCGTTATTGTTAGGGCTTAGGGGTTCAGGTTACTGTTAGGGTTAGGTTTAGGGATAGCATTAGGGTTAGGGTTGTGGGATACGGTTAGGGGTTAGGGTGAGGGTTACGGTCAGTTTCACAGCTAAGGTGAGGGTTTAGGGTAAGTGTTCTGATTAGGGTTAGATTTAGAGTTAGGGTTAGGGTTAGGTGTAGGGTAAGATTTAGGTTTAGGTTCAGGTTTAGGGTTAGAGTTAGTGTTCTATTTAGGGTCAAGTTTAGAGTTAGGGTTAGGATTAGGTCTAGGGTTAGGATTCGGATTAGGTTGAGGGTTAGGTTCAGGGTTATTGTAAGGGTTAGGTTTAGGGTTACAGGTGGACTAGCATTCTGGTTAGAGTTAGGTTTAAGGTTAGGTTTTGGGTTTGGTTTAGGTTTAGGGTTAAGTTTACAGTTAGGGTTTGGATGAAGCTGAGCATCGGGTGAGGGTTATTTCTCGGGTTAGGGCTAGAGTTGGTCTTTGTGTTCAGTTAGTGTTAAGGTTAGGTTTAGGGTTCGGGTTAGGGCTAGGGGTTATATTTAGGGTTAGGTTTCGGGTTAGGCTTAGGGTTAGTGTGAAGTTTTGGTTAAGGGTGAGGGTTATGATAAGGGTTAGGGTTAGGGTTGGGATTATAGTTATTGTTAGTGGCTGGGTTTAGTGTGTTAGGGTTATGTTTCTGGTTAGGGAAGGGTTAAATTTGGCATTAATGTTAGGGTTAGGGTTAGATTAGGGTTACTGTTCGGGTTAGGCTTAGGGTTAGGGATAAGGCCAGGGATGGCGTTAGGTTTCGGGTGGGGGATACGATTAGGGGTTAGGGTAAGGGTTAGGTTTAGGTTTAGAGTTAAGGTGAGGGTTTAGGGTAAGTGTTAGAGTTAGAGTTAGGGTTAGGGTTAGGGTGAAGTTTCAGTTAAGAGTGAGGGCTAGGGTAAGGGTTAGGATTAAGGTTAGAGTTAGGGTTCAGGATGGTGATAGGGTTAGGGTTAGAGTAGGGGTAAGGTTAGGGTTAAGGCTAGGTTCACGTAAAGGGGAGGGCTAGGTTAGGGTTAGGGTTAGGTTTAGAGTTAGAATTAGTGCTACGGTTCAGGTTTAGGGTCAGTTTTAGAGTTTTGATTAGGTTTAGGGGAGAGTGAAGGTTAGGGTTACGTTTGGGTTTAGGGTAAGTTTGAGATGTTTAAGTCAGGGTTAGGGTTGGGATTAGGCATAGGGTTAGGGCTAGGGAAGGGCTTAGGGGTTCGTGTGAGGGTTAGAGTTAGGTTTAGAGATAAGCTGATGTTTTAGGGTGTTCCGGTTCAGGTCAGGGTTAGAGTCAGGGTTAGGGTTAGGTTTAGGGTTAGGGCTAGAGTTAGGGGATAGTTTAGGATTAGGTTTAGTTTTAGGGTTAGGCTTAGGTTTAGGGTGAAGATTAGGTTAAGGATCAGGGTTAGGGTTAGTGTTAGGGTTAGGTGTTTGGGTTAAGGTTAGGGTCAGGTTTAGGGTTCGGTTTAGGGTTGGGTTTAGGGTTAGGGTTTGGGTGAAATTTAAGTTAAGGGTGAGTGTTGAGCTTAGGGTTAGGTTTAGGGTTTAGGGTTAGGGTTTAAGTTAGGATTAGGTTTAGGGTTCAGGTTAGGTTTAGGGTTAGGTTTAGGGGAAGTGTTAGGGTTAAGTCATGGTTAGGGTTAGGGCTAGGTTACGGTTAGAGATAGGGTTAGGTTAAGGGTTGGGGTTAGGTTTAGATGTTAGGGTGAGGGTTAGTGCTAGGTTTCCATTTAAGCTGAGTGTGTAAGGTAAGATTTACGGTTAGGATTAGGGTTCAAGTTAGATTTAGGATCAGGGTTAGGGTTAGGTTTATGGTTAGGATTAGGGTTATTGTCAGGGTTAGGGGGAGATTTAGTGTTATGTTTAGTTTTAGGGTTAGGGTTAGGGTGAAGTTTATGTTAAGCGTGAGGGTTAGGGTTCAGGTTAGGGTCAGGATTAGGTTTAGGGTTAGGGTTAGTGTTAGGTTTAGCGTTAGTTTTAGTTTTGGTTAGGGTTTGGGTTTAAAGGAAATTGGGGAATTTTTTTTTTTTGGGTTTCAGGTGGGCCAAGGTAAAGGTTAGGGTTAGGTTTAGGGGTAGGGTTACGGTTAAAGTTAGGGTTAGTCTTAGGTTAGGGATAGGGTGAAGTTTAAGATAGGGTGAGGTTTAGGGTTAGGGTTATGGCTAAGGTTTGGGTTAGTTTTCAGGTTAGTGTTAAGATTATGTTTCGGTATAGGGTTTAGTTTATGGGTTCTGTTGAGTTTTAGGGTTAGGGTTAGATTATAGCTTAGGGTTAAGTTTGGTATGACGGTAGGGTTAGGGTTACGGTTCGTGTTATGCATTGTGGTTGGGGTGTGAGTTAGGTTAAGGTTTAGGGCTGGGTAGGGTTAGGATTATGGTTATGGTAAAGTGTTAGGGGTTAGAGGTGTAGTTTAGGGTTAGGGTTTGGGTGAGGGTCCGGTTAGGCATTGTGGTTCTGGTCATGTTTAGGTTTGGTTAAGGGTTAGGGTTAGGTTTCTGATTAGGCTTAGGGTTAGTGCTAGCGTTAGGGTGAGAGTTAGGGTTAAGGTTTGGGTTAGGCTTTGGTGTCAGGGGTTAGTGTTTGGGTTAGGGTTATGGTTACTGTTAGGGCTTAGGGGTTCAGGTTACTGTTAGGGTTAGGTTTAGGGATAGCATTAGGGTTAGGGTTGTGGGATACGGTTAGGGGTTAGGGTGAGGGTTACGGTCAGTTTCACAGCTAAGGTGAGGGTTTAGGGTAAGTGTTCTGATTAGGGTTAGAGTTAGAGTTAGGGTTAGGGTTAGGTGTAGGGTAAGATTTAGGTTTAGGTTCAGGTTTAGGGTTAGAGTTAGTGTTCTATTTAGGGTCAAGTTTAGAGTTAGGGTTAGGATTAGGTCTAGGGTTAGGATTCGGATTAGGTTGAGGGTTAGGTTCAGGGTTATTGTAAGGGTTAGGTTTAGGGTTACAGGTGGACTAGCATTCTGGTTAGAGTTAGGTTTAAGGTTAGGTTTTGGGTTTGGTTTAGGTTTAGGGTTAAGGTTACAGTTAGGGTTTGGATGAAGCTGAGCATCGGGTGAGGGTTATTTTTCGGGTTAGGGCTAGAGTTGGTCTTTGTGTTCAGTTAGTGTTAAGGTTAGGTTTAGGGTTCGGGTTAGGGCTAGGGGTTATATTTAGGGTTAGGTTTCGGGTTAGGCTTAGGGTTAGTGTGAAGTTTTGGTTAAGGGTGAGGGTTATGATAAGGGTTAGGGTTAGGGTTGGGATTATAGTTATTGTTAGTGGCTGGGTTTAGTGTGTTAGGGTTATGTTTCTGGTTAGGGAAGGGTTAAATTTGGCATTAATGTTAGGGTTAGGGTTAGATTAGGGTTACTGTTCGCGTTAGGCTTAGGGTTAGGGAGAAGGCCAGGGATGGCGTTAGGTTTCGGGTGGGGGATACGATTAGGGGTTAGGGTAAGGGTTAGGTTTAGGTTTAGAGTTAAGGTGAGGGTTTAGGGTAAGTGTTAGAGTTAGAGTTAGGGTTAGGGTTAGGGTGAAGTTTCAGTTAAGAGTGAGGGCTAGGGTAAGGGTTAGGATTAAGGTTAGAGTTAGGGTTCAGGATGGTGATAGGGTTAGGGTTAGAGTAGGGGTAAGGTTAGGGTTAAGGCTACGTTCACGTAAAGGGGAGGGCTAGGTTAGGGTTAGGGTTAGGTTTAGAGTTAGAATTAGTGCTACGGTTCAGGTTTAGGGTCAGTTTTAGAGTTTTGATTAGGTTTAGGGGAGAGTGAAGGTTAGGGTTACGTTTGGGTTTAGGGTAAGTTTGAGATGTTTAAGTCAGGGTTAGGGTTGGGATTAGGCATAGGGTTAGGGCTAGGGAAGGGCTTAGGGGTTCGTGTGAGGGTTAGAGTTAGGTTTAGAGATAAGCTGATGTTTTAGGGTGTTCCGGTTCAGGTCAGGGTTAGAGTCAGGGTTAGGGTTAGGTTTAGGGTTAGGGCTAGAGTTAGGGGATAGTTTAGGATTAGGTTTAGTTTTAGGGTTAGGCTTAGGTTTAGGGTGAAGATTAGGTTAAGGATCAGGGTTAGGGTTAGTGTTAGGGTTAGGTGTTTGGGTTAAGGTTAGGGTCAGGTTTAGGGTTCGGTTTAGGGTTCGGTTTAGGGTTAGGGTTTGGGTGAAATTTAAGTTAAGGGTGAGTGTTGAGCTTAGGGTTAGGTTTAGGGTTTAGGGTTAGGGTTTAAGTTAGGATTAGGTTTAGGGTTCAGGTTAGGTTTAGGGTTAGGTTTAGGGGAAGTGTTAGGGTTAAGTCATGGTTAGGGTTAGGGCTAGGTTACGGTTAGAGATAGGGTTAGGTTAAGGGTTGGGGTTAGGTTTAGATGTTAGGGTGAGGGTTAGTGCTAGGTTTCCATTTAAGCTGAGTGTGTAAGGTAAGATTTACGGTTAGGATTAGGGTTCAAGTTAGATTTAGGATCAGGGTTAGGGTTAGGTTTATGGTTAGGATTAGGGTTATTGTCAGGGTTAGGGGGAGATTTAGTGTTATGTTTAGTTTTAGGGTTAGGGTTAGGGTGAAGTTTATGTTAAGCGTGAGGGTTAGGGTTCAGGTTAGGGTCAGGATTAGGTTTAGGGTTAGGGTTAGTGTTAGGTTTAGCGTTAGTTTTAGTTTTGGTTAGGGTTTGGGTTTAAAGGAAATTGGGGTAGGTTTTTTTTTTGGGTTTCAGGTGGGCCAAGGTAAAGGTTAGGGTTAGGTTTAGGGGTAGGGTTACGGTTAAAGTTAGGGTTAGTCTTAGGTTAGGGATAGGGTGAAGTTTAAGATAGGGTGAGGTTTAGGGTTAGGGTTATGGCTAAGGTTTGGGTTAGTTTTCAGGTTAGTGTTAAGATTATGTTTCGGTATAGGGTTTAGTTTATGGGTTCTGTTGAGTTTTAGGGTTAGGGTTAGATTATAGCTTAGGGTTAAGTTTGGTATGACGGTAGGGTTAGGGTTACGGTTCGTGTTATGCATTGTGGTTGGGGTGTGAGTTAGGTTAAGGTTTAGGGCTGGGTAGGGTTAGGATTATGGTTATGGTAAAGTGTTAGGGGTTAGAGGTGTAGTTTAGGGTTAGGGTTTGGGTGAGGGTCCGGTTAGGCATTGTGGTTCTGGTCATGTTTAGGTTTGGTTAAGGGTTAGGGTTAGGTTTCTGATTAGGCTTAGGGTTAGTGCTAGCGTTAGGGTGAGAGTTAGGGTTAAGGTTTGGGTTAGGCTTTGGTGTCAGGGGTTAGTGTTTGGGTTAGGGTTATGGTTACTGTTAGGGCTTAGGGGTTCAGGTTACTGTTAGGGTTAGGTTTAGGGATAGCATTAGGGTTAGGGTTGTGGGATACGGTTAGGGGTTAGGGTGAGGGTTACGGTCAGTTTCACAGCTAAGGTGAGGGTTTAGGGTAAGTGTTCTGATTAGGGTTAGTTAGAGTTAGGGTTAGGGTTAGGTGTAGGGTAAGATTTAGGTTTAGGTTCAGGTTTAGGGTTAGAGTTAGTGTTCTATTTAGGGTCAAGTTTAGAGTTAGGGTTAGGATTAGGTCTAGGGTTAGGATTCGGATTAGGTTGAGGGTTAGGTTCAGGGTTATTGTAAGGGTTAGGTTTAGGGTTACAAGTGGACTAGCATTCTGGTTAGAGTTAGGTTTAAGGTTAGGTTTTGGGTTTGGTTTAGGTTTAGGGTTAAGGTTACAGTTAGGGTTTGGATGAAGCTGAGCATCGGGTGAGGGTTATTTTTCGGGTTAGGGCTAGAGTTGGTCTTTGTGTTCAGTTAGTGTTAAGGTTAGGTTTAGGGTTCGGGTTAGGGCTAGGGGTTATATTTAGGGTTAGGTTTCGGGTTAGGCTTAGGGTTAGTGTGAAGTTTTGGTTAAGGGTGAGGGTTATGATAAGGGTTAGGGTTAGGGTTGGGATTATAGTTATTGTTAGTGGCTGGGTTTAGTGTGTTAGGGTTATGTTTCTGGTTAGGGTAGGGTTAAATTTAGCCTTAATGTTAGGGTTAGGGTTAGATTAGGGTTACTGTTCGGGTTAGGCTTAGGGTTAGGGAGAAGGCCAGGGATGGCGTTAGGTTTCGGGTGGGGGATACGATTAGGGGTTAGGGTAAGGGTTAGGTTTAGGTTTAGAGTTAAGGTGAGGGTTTAGGGTAAGTGTTAGAGTTAGAGTTAGGGTTAGGGTTAAGGTGAAGTTTCAGTTAAGAGTGAGGGCTAGGGTAAGGGTTAGGATTAAGGTTAGAGTTAGGGTTCAGGATGGTGATAGGGTTAGGGTTAGAGTAGGGGTAAGGTTAGGGTTAAGGCTAGGTTCACGTAAAGGGTAGGGCTAGGTTAGGGTTAGGGTTAGGTTTAGAGTTAGAATTAGTGCTACGGTTCATGTATAGGGTCAGTTTTAGAGTTTTGATTAGGTTTAGGGGAGAGTGAAGGTTAGGGTTACGTTTGGGTTTAGGGTAAGTTTGAGATGTTTAAGTCAGGGTTAGGGTTGGGATTAGGCATAGGGTTAGGGCTAGGGAAGGGCTTAGGGGTTCGTGTGAGGGTTAGAGTTAGGTTTAGAGATAAGCTGATGTTTTAGGGTGTTCCGGTTCAGGTCAGGGTTAGAGTTAGGGTCAGGGTTAGGTTTAGGCTTAGGGCTAGAGTTAGGGGATAGTTTAGGATTAGGTTTAGTTTTAGGGTTAGGCTTAGGTTTAGGGTGAAGATTAGGTTAAGGATCAGGGTTAGGGTTAGTGTTAGGGTTAGGTGTTTGGGTTAAGGTTAGGGTCAGGTTTAGGGTTCGGTTTAGGGTTGGGTTTAGGGTTAGGGTTTGGGTGAAATTTAAGTTAAGGGTGAGTGTTGAGCTTAGGGTTAGGTTTAGGGTTTAGGGTTAGGGTTGAAGTTAGGATTAGGTTTAGGGTTCGGGTCAGGTTTAGGGTTAGGTTTAGGGGAAGTGTTAGGGTTAAGTCATGGTTAGGGTTAGGGCTAGGTTACGGTTAGAGATAGGGTTAGGTTAAGGGTTGGGGTTAGGTTTAGATGTTAGGGTGAGGGTTAGTGCTAGGTTTCCATTTAAGCTGAGTGTGTAAGGTAAGATTTACGGTTAGGATTAGGGTTCAAGTTAGATTTAGGATCAGGGTTAGGGTTAGGTTTATGGTTAGGATTAGGGTTATTGTCAGGGTTAGGGGGAGATTTAGTGTTATGTTTAGTTTTAGGGTTAGGGTTAGGGTGAAGTTTATGTTAAGCGTGAGGGTTAGGGTTCAGGTTAGGGTCAGGATTAGGTTTAGGGTTAGGGTTAGTGTTAGGTTTAGCGTTAGTTTTAGTTTTGGTTAGGGTTTGGGTTTAAAGGAAATTGGGGTAGGTTTTTTTTTTGGGTTTCAGGTGGGCCAAGGTAAAGGTTAGGGTTAGGTTTCGGGGTAGGGTTACGGTTAAAGTTAGGGTTAGTCTTAGGTTAGGGATAGGGTGAAGTTTAAGATAGGGTGAGGTTTAGGGTTAGGGTTATGGCTAAGGTTTGGGTTAGTTTTCAGGTTAGTGTTAAGGTTATGTTTAGGTTTAGGGTTAAGTTTATGGGTTCTGTTGAGTTTTAGGGTTAGGGTTAGATTATAGCTTAGGGTTAAGTTTGGTATGATGGTAGGGTTAGGGTTACGGTTCGTGTTATGCATTGTGGTTGGGGTGTGAGTTAGGTTAAGGTTTAGGGCTGGGTAGGGTTAGGATTATGGTTATGGTAAAGTGTTAGGGGTTAGAGGTGTAGTTTAGGGTTAGGGTTTGGGTGAGGGTCCGGTTAGGCATTGTGGTTCTGGTCATGTTTAGGTTTGGTTAAGGGTTAGGGTTAGGTTTCTGATTAGGCTTAGGGTTAGTGCTAGCGTTAGGGTGGGAGTTTGGGTTAGGCTTTGGTGTCAGAGGTTAGTGTTTGGGTTAGGGTTATCGTTATTGTTAGGGCTTAGGGGTTCAGGTTACTGTTAGGGTTAGGTTTAGGGATAGCATTAGGGTTAGGGTTGTGGGATACGGTTAGGGGTTAGGGTGAGGGTTACGGTCAGTTTCACAGCTAAGGTGAGGGTTTAGGGTAAGTGTTCTGATTAGGGTTAGAGTTAGAGTTAGGGTTAGGGTTAGGTGTAGGGTAAGATTTAGGTTTAGGTTCAGGTTTAGGGTTAGAGTTAGTGTTCTATTTAGGGTCAAGTTTAGAGTTAGGGTTAGGATTAGGTCTAGGGTTAGGATTCGGATTAGGTTGAGGGTTAGGTTCAGGGTTATTGTAAGGGTTAGGTTTAGGGTTACAGGTGGACTAGCATTCTGGTTAGAGTTAGGTTTAAGGTTAGGTTTTGGGTTTGGTTTAGGTTTAGGGTTAAGTTTACAGTTAGGGTTTGGATGAAGCTGAGCATCGGGTGAGGGTTATTTTTCGGGTTAGGGCTAGAGTTGGTCTTTGTGTTCAGTTAGTGTTAAGGTTAGGTTTAGGGTTCGGGTTAGGGCTAGGGGTTATATTTAGGGTTAGGTTTCGGGTTAGGCTTAGGGTTAGTGTGAAGTTTTGGTTAAGGGTGAGGGTTATGATAAGGGTTAGGGTTAGGGTTGGGATTATAGTTATTGTTAGTGGCTGGGTTTAGTGTGTTAGGGTTATGTTTCTGGTTAGGGAAGGGTTAAATTTGGCATTAATGTTAGGGTTAGGGTTAGATTAGGGTTACTGTTCGGGTTAGGCTTAGGGTTAGGGATAAGGCCAGGGATGGCGTTAGGTTTCGGGTGGGGGATACGATTAGGGGTTAGGGTAAGGGTTAGGTTTAGGTTTAGAGTTAAGGTGAGGGTTTAGGGTAAGTGTTAGAGTTAGAGTTAGGGTTAGGGTTAGGGTGAAGTTTCAGTTAAGAGTGAGGGCTAGGGTTAGGGTTAGGATTAAGGTTAGAGTTAGGGTTCAGGATGGTGATAGGGTTAGGGTTAGAGTAGGGGTAAGGTTAGGGTTAAGGCTAGGTTCACGTAAAGGGGAGGGCTAGGTTAGGGTTAGGGTTAGGTTTAGAGTTAGAATTAGTGCTACGGTTCAGGTTTAGGGTCAGTTTTAGAGTTTTGATTAGGTTTAGGGGAGAGTGAAGGTTAGGGTTACGTTTGGGTTTAGGGTAAGTTTGAGATGTTTAAGTCAGGGTTAGGGTTGGGATTAGGCATAGGGTTAGGGCAAGGGAAGGGCTTAGGGGTTCGTGTGAGGGTTAGAGTTAGGTTTAGAGTTAAGCTGATGTTTTAGGGTGTTCCGGTTCAGGTCAGGGTTAGAGTTAGGGTTAGGGTTAGGTTTAGGGTTAGGGCTAGAGTTAGGGGATAGTTTAGGATTAGGTTTAGTTTTAGGGTTAGGCTTAGGTTTAGGGTGAAGATTAGGTTAAGGATCAGGGTTAGGGTTAGTGTTAGGGTTAGGTGTTTGGGTTAAGGTTAGGGTCAGGTTTAGGGTTCGGTTTAGGGTTAGGGTTTGGGTGAAATTTAAGTTAAGGGTGAGTGTTGAGCTTAGGGTTAGGTTTAGGGTTTAGGGTTAGGGTTTAAGTTAGGATTAGATTTAGGGTTCAGGTTAGGTTTAGGGTTAGGTTTAGGGGAAGTGTTAGGGTTAAGTCATGGTTAGGGTTAGGGCTAGGTTACGGTTAGAGATAGCGTTAGGTTAAGGGTTGGGGTTAGGTTTAGATGTTAGGGTGAGGGTTAGTGCTAGGTTTCCATTTAAGCTGAGTGTGTAAGGTAAGATTTACGGTTAGGATTAGGGTTCAAGTTAGATTTAGGATCAGGGTTAGGGTTAGGTTTATGGTTAGGATTAGGGTTATTGTCAGGGTTAGGGGGAGATTTAGTGTTATGTTTAGTTTTAGGGTTAGGGTTAGGGTGAAGTTTATGTTAAGCGTGAGGGTTAGGGTTCAGGTTAGGGTCAGGATTAGGTTTAGGGTTAGGGTTAGTGTTAGGTTTAGCGTTAGTTTTAGTTTTGGTTAGGGTTTGGGTTTAAAGGAAATTGGGGTAGGTTTTTTTTTGGGGTTTCAGGTGGGCCAAGGTAAAGGTTAGGGTTAGGTTTACGGGTAGGGTTATGGTTAAAGTTAGGGTTAGTCTTAGGTTAGGGATAGGGTGAAGTTTAAGATAGGGTGAGGTTTAGGGTTAGGGTTATGGCTAAGGTTTGGGTTAGTTTTCAGGTTAGTGTTAAGGTTATGTTTAGGTTTAGGGTTAAGTTTATGGGTTCTGTTGAGTTTTAGGGATAGGGTTAGATTATAGCTTAGGGTTAAGTTTGGTATGATGGTAGGGTTAGGGTTACGGTTCGTGTTATGCATTGTGGTTGGGGTGTGAGTTAGGTTAAGGTTTAGGGCTGGGTAGGGTTAGGATTATGGTTATGGTAAAGTGTTAGGGGTTAGAGGTGTAGTTTAGGGTTAGGGTTTGGGTGAGGGTCCGGTTAGGCATTGTGGTTCTGGTCATGTTTAGGTTTGGTTAAGGGTTGGGGTTAGGTTTCTGATTAGGCTTAGGGTTAGTGCTAGCGTTAGGGTGAGAGTTAGGGTTAAGGTTTGGGTTAGGCTTTGGTGTCAGGGGTTAGTGTTTGGGTTAGGGTTATGGTTATTGTTAGGGCTTAGGGGTTCAGGTTACTGTTAGGGTTAGGTTTAGGGATAGCATTAGGGTTAGGGTTGTGGGATACGGTTAGGGGTTAGGGTGAGGGTTACGGTCAGTTTCACAGCTAAGGTGAGGGTTTAGGGTAAGTGTTCTGATTAGGGTTAGAGTTAGAGTTAGGGTTAGGGTTAGGTGTAGGGTAAGATTTAGGTTTAGGTTCAGGTTTAGGGTTAGAGTTAGTGTTCTATTTAGGGTCAAGTTTAGAGTTAGGGTTAGGATTAGGTCTAGGGTTAGGATTCGGATTAGGTTGAGGGTTAGGTTCAGGGTTATTGCAAGGGTTAGGTTTAGGGTTACAGGTGGACTAGCATTCTGGTTAGAGTTAGGTTTAAGGTTAGGTTTTGGGTTTGGTTTAGGTTTAGGGTTAAGGTTACAGTTAGGGTTTGGATGAAGCTGAGCATCGGGTGAGGGTTATTTTTCGGGTTAGGGCTAGAGTTGGTCTTTGTGTTCAGTTAGTGTTAAGGTTACTTTTAGGGTTCGGGTTAGGGCTAGGGGTTATATTTAGGGTTAGGTTTCGGGTTAGGCTTAGGGTTAGTGTGAAGTTTTGGTTAAGGGTGAGGGTTATGATAAGGGTTAGGGTTAGGGTTGGGATTATAGTTATTGTTAGTGGCTGGGTTTAGTGTGTTAGGGTTATGTTTCTGGTTAGGGTAGGGTTAAATTTAGCATTAATGTTAGGGTTAGGGTTAGATTAGGGTTACTGTTCGGGTTAGGCTTAGGGTTAGGGAGAAGGCCAGGGATGGCGTTAGGTTTCGGGTGGGGGATACGATTAGGGGTTAGGGTAAGGGTTAGGTTTAGGTTTAGAGTTAAGGTGAGGGTTTAGGGTAAGTGTTAGAGTTAGAGTTAGGGTTAGGGTTAGGGTGAAGTTTCAGTTAAGAGTGAGGGCTAGGGTAAGGGTTAGGATTAAGGTTAGAGTTAGGGTTCAGGATGGTGATAGGGTTAGGGTTAGAGTAGGGGTAAGGTTAGGGTTAAGGCTAGGTTCACGTAAAGGGTAGGGCTAGGTTAGGGTTAGGGTTAGGTTTAGAGTTAGAATTAGTGCTACGGTTCAGGTTTAGGGTCAGTTTTAGAGTTTTGATTAGGTTTAGGGGAGAGTGAAGATTAGGGTTGCGTTTGGGTTTAGGGTAAGTTTGAGATGTTTAAGTCAGGGTTAGGGTTGGGATTAGGCATAGAGTTAGGGCTAGGGAAGGGCTTAGGGGTTCGTGTGAGGGTTAGAGTTAGGTTTAGAGTTAAGCTGATGTTTTAGGGTGTTCCGGTTCAGGTCAGGGTTAGAGTTAGGGTTAGGGTTAGGTTTAGGGTTAGGGCTAGAGTTAGGGGATAGTTTAGGATTAGGTTTAGTTTTAGGGTTAGGCTTAGGTTTAGGGTGAAGATTAGGTTAAGGATCAGGGTTAGGGTTAGTGTTAGGGTTAGGTGTTTCGGTTAAGGTTAGGGTCAGGTTTAGGGTTGGGTTTAGGGTTAGGGTTTGGGTGAAATTTAAGTTAAGGGTGAGTGTTGAGCTTAGGGTTAGGTTTAGGGTTTAGGGTTAGGGTTGAAGTTAGGATTAGGTTTAGGGTTCAGGTTAGGTTTAGGGTTAGGTTTAGGGGAAGTGTTAGGGTTAAGTCATGGTTAGGGTTAGGGCTAGGTTACGGTTAGAGATAGGGTTAGGTTAAGGGTTGGGGTTAGGTTTAGATGTTAGGGTGAGGGTTAGTGCTAGGTTTCCATTTAAGCTGAGTGTGTAAGGTAAGATTTACGGTTAGGATTAGGGTTCAAGTTAGATTTAGGATCAGGGTTAGGGTTAGGTTTATGGTTAGGATTAGGGTTATTGTCAGGGTTGGGGGAGATTTAGTGTTATGTTTAGTTTTAGGGTTAGGGTTAGGGTGAAGTTTATGTTAAGCGTGAGGGTTAGGGTTCAGGTTAGGGTCAGGATTAGGTTTAGGGTTAGGGTTAGTGTTAGGTTTAGCGTTAGTTTTAGTTTTGGTTAGGGTTTGGGTTTAAAGGAAATTGGGGTAGGTTTTTTTTTTGGGTTTCAGGTGGGCCAAGGTAAAGGTTAGGGTTAGGTTTAGGGGTAGGGTTACGGTTAAAGTTAGGGTTAGTCTTAGGTTAGGGATAGGGTGAAGTTGAAGATAGGGTGAGGTTTAGGGTTAGGGTTATGGCTAAGGTTTGGGTTAGTTTTCAGGTTAGTGTTAAGGTTATGTTTAGGTTTAGGGTTAATTTATGGGTTATGTTGAGTTTTAGGGTTAGGGTTAGATTATAGCTTAGGGTTAAGTTTGGTATGACGGTAGGGTTAGGGTTACGGTTCGTGTTATGCATTGTGGTTGGGGTGTGAGTTAGGTTAAGGTTTAGGGCTGGGTAGGGTTAGGATTATGGTTATGGTAAAGTGTTAGAGGTTAGAGGTGTAGTTTAGGGTTAGGGTTTGGGTGAGGGTCCGGTTAGGCATTGTGGTTCTGGTCATGTTTAGGTTTGGTTAAGGGTTTGGGTTAGGTTTCTGATTAGGCTTAGGGTTAGTGCTAGCGTTAGGGTGAAAGTTAGGGTTAAGGTTTGGGTTAGGCTTTGGTGTCAGGGGTTAGTGTTTGGGTTAGGGTTATGGTTATTGTTAGGGCTTAGGGGTTCAGGTTACTGTTAGGGTTAGGTTTAGGGATAGCATTAGGGTTAGGGTTGTGGGATACGGTTAGGGGTTAGGGTGAGGGTTACGGTCAGTTTCACAGCTAAGGTGAGGGTTTAGGGTAAGTGTTCTGATTAGGGTTAGAGTTAGAGTTAGGGTTAGGGTTAGGTGTAGGGTAAGATTTAGGTTTAGGTTCAGGTTTAGGGTTAGAGTTAGTGTTCTATTTAGGGTCAAGTTTAGAGTTAGGGTTAGGATTAGGTCTAGGGTTAGGATTCGGATTAGGTTGAGGGTTAGGTTCAGGGTTATTGCAAGGGTTAGGTTTAGGGTTACAGGTGGACTAGCATTCTGGTTAGAGTTAGGTTTAAGGTTAGGTTTTGGGTTTGGTTTAGGTTTAGGGTTAAGGTTACAGTTAGGGTTTGGATGAAGCTGAGCATCGGGTGAGGGTTATTTTTCGGGTTAGGTCTGGAGTTGGTCTTTGTGTTCAGTTAGTGTTAAGGTTACTTTTAGGGTACGGGTTAGGGCTAGGGGTTATATTTAGGGTTAGGTTTCGGGTTAGGCTTAGGGTTAGTGTGAAGTTTTGGTTAAGGGTGAGGGTTATGATAAGGGTTAGGGTTAGGGTTGGGATTATAGTTATTGTTAGTGGCTGGGTTTAGTGTGTTAGGGTTATGTTTCTGGTTAGGGTAGGGTTAAATTTAGCATTAATGTTAGGGTTAGGGTTAGATTAGGGTTACTGTTCGGGTTAGGCTTAGGGTTAGGGAGAAGGCCAGGGATGGCGTTAGGTTTCGGGTGGGGGATACGATTAGGGGTTAGGGTAAGGGTTAGGTTTAGGTTTAGAGTTAAGGTGAGGGTTTAGGGTAAGTGTTAGAGTTAGAGTTAGGGTTAGGGTTAGGGTGAAGTTTCAGTTAAGAGTGAGGGCTAGGGTAAGGGTTAGGATTAAGGTTAGAGTTAGGGTTCAGGAAGGTGCTAGGGTTAGGGTGAGAGTAGGGGTAAGGTTAGGGTTAAGGCTAGGTTCACGTAAAGGGGAGGGCTAGGTTAGGGTTAGGGTTAGGTTTCGAGTTAGAATTAGTGCTACGGTTCAGGTTTAGGGTCAGTTTTAGAGTTTTGATTAGGTTTAGGGGAGAGTGAAGGTTAGGGTTACGTTTGGGTTTAGGGTAAGTTTGAGATGTTTAAGTCAGGGTTAGGGTTGGGATTAGGCATAGGGTTAGGGCTAGGGAAGGGCTTAGGGGTTCGTGTGAGGGTTAGAGTTAGGTTTAGAGTTAAGCTGATGTTTGAGGGTGTTCCGGTTCAGGTCAGGGTTAGAGTTAGGGTTAGGGTTAGGTTTAGGGTTAGGGCTAGAGTTAGGGGATAGTTTAGGATTAGGTTTAGTTTTAGGGTTAGGCTTAGGTTTAGGGTGAAGGATCAGGGTTAGGGTTAGTGTTAGGGTTAGGTGTTTGGGTTAAGGTTAGGGTCAGGTTTAGGGTTCGGTTTAGGGTTAGGGTTTGGGTGAAATTTAAGTTAAGGGTGAGTGTTGAGCTTAGGGTTAGGTTTAGGGTTTAGGGTTAGGGTTGAAGTTAGGATTAGGTTTAGGGTTCAGGTTAGGTTTAGGGTTAGGTTTAGGGGAAGTGTTAGGGTTAAGTCATGGTTAGGGTTAGGGCTAGGTTATGGTTAGAGATAGGGTTAGGTTAAGGGTTGGGGTTAGGTTTAGATGTTAGGGTGAGGGTTAGTGCTAGGTTTCCATTTAAGCTGAGTGTGTAAGGTAAGATTTACGGTTAGGATTAGGGTTCAAGTTAGATTTAGGATCAGGGTTAGGGTTAGGTTTATGGTTAGGATTAGGGTTATTGTCAGGGTTAGGGGGAGATTTAGTGTTATGTTTAGTTTTAGGGTTAGGGTTAGGGTGAAGTTTATGTTAAGCGTGAGGGTTAGGGTTCAGGTTAGGGTCAGGATTAGGTTTAGGGTTAGGGTTAGTGTTAGGTTTAGCGTTAGTTTTAGTTTTGGTTAGGGTTTGGGTTTAAAGGAAATTGGGGTAGGTTTTTTTTTTGGGTTTCAGGTGGGCCAAGGTAAAGGTTAGGGTTAGGTTTAGGGGTAGGGTTACGGTTAAAGTTAGGGTTAGTCTTAGGTTAGGGATAGGGTGAAGTTTAAGATAGGGTGAGGTTTAGGGTTAGGGTTATGGCTAAGGTTTGGGTTAGTTTTCAGGTTAGTGTTAAGATTATGTTTCGGTATAGGGTTTAGTTTATGGGTTCTGTTGAGTTTTAGGGTTAGGGTTAGATTATAGCTTAGGGTTAAGTTTGGTATGACGGTAGGGTTAGGGTTACGGTTCGTGTTATGCATTGTGGTTGGGGTGTGAGTTAGGTTAAGGTTTAGGGCTGGGTAGGGTTAGGATTATGGTTATGGTAAAGTGTTAGGGGTTAGAGGTGTAGTTTAGGGTTAGGGTTTGGGTGAGGGTCCGGTTAGGCATTGTGGTTCTGGTCATGTTTAGGTTTGGTTAAGGGTTAGGGTTAGGTTTCTGATTAGGCTTAGGGTTAGTGCTAGCGTTAGGGTGAGAGTTAGGGTTAAGGTTTGGGTTAGGCTTTGGTGTCAGGGGTTAGTGTTTGGGTTAGGGTTATGGTTACTGTTAGGGCTTAGGGGTTCAGGTTACTGTTAGGGTTAGGTTTAGGGATAGCATTAGGGTTAGGGTTGTGGGATACGGTTAGGGGTTAGGGTGAGGGTTACGGTCAGTTTCACAGCTAAGGTGAGGGTTTAGGGTAAGTGTTCTGATTAGGGTTAGAGTTAGAGTTAGGGTTAGGGTTAGGTGTAGGGTAAGATTTAGGTTTAGGTTCAGGTTTAGGGTTAGAGTTAGTGTTCTATTTAGGGTCAAGTTTAGAGTTAGGGTTAGGATTAGGTCTAGGGTTAGGATTCGGATTAGGTTGAGGGTTAGGTTCAGGGTTATTGTAAGGGTTAGGTTTAGGGTTACAGGTGGACTAGCATTCTGGTTAGAGTTAGGTTTAAGGTTAGGTTTTGGGTTTGGTTTAGGTTTAGGGTTAAGGTTACAGTTAGGGTTTGGATGAAGCTGAGCATCGGGTGAGGGTTATTTTTCGGGTTAGGGCTAGAGTTGGTCTTTGTGTTCAGTTAGTGTTAAGGTTAGGTTTAGGGTTCGGGTTAGGGCTAGGGGTTATATTTAGGGTTAGGTTTCGGGTTAGGCTTAGGGTTAGTGTGAAGTTTTGGTTAAGGGTGAGGGTTATGATAAGGGTTAGGGTTAGGGTTGGGATTATAGTTATTGTTAGTGGCTGGGTTTAGTGTGTTAGGGTTATGTTTCTGGTTAGGGTAGGGTTAAATTTAGCCTTAATGTTAGGGTTAGGGTTAGATTAGGGTTACTGTTCGGGTTAGGCTTAGGGTTAGGGAGAAGGCCAGGGATGGCGTTAGGTTTCGGGTGGGGGATACGATTAGGGGTTAGGGTAAGGGTTAGGTTTAGGTTTAGAGTTAAGGTGAGGGTTTAGGGTAAGTGTTAGAGTTAGAGTTAGGGTTAGGGTTAAGGTGAAGTTTCAGTTAAGAGTGAGGGCTAGGGTAAGGGTTAGGATTAAGGTTAGAGTTAGGGTTCAGGATGGTGATAGGGTTAGGGTTAGAGTAGGGGTAAGGTTAGGGTTAAGGCTAGGTTCACGTAAAGGGTAGGGCTAGGTTAGGGTTAGGGTTAGGTTTAGAGTTAGAATTAGTGCTACGGTTCAGGTATAGGGTCAGTTTTAGAGTTTTGATTAGGTTTAGGGGAGAGTGAAGGTTAGGGTTACGTTTGGGTTTAGGGTAAGTTTGAGATGTTTAAGTCAGGGTTAGGGTTGGGATTAGGCATAGGGTTAGGGCTAGGGAAGGGCTTAGGGGTTCGTGTGAGGGTTAGAGTTAGGTTTAGAGATAAGCTGATGTTTTAGGGTGTTCCGGTTCAGGTCAGGGTTAGAGTTAGGGTCAGGGTTAGGTTTAGGCTTAGGGCTAGAGTTAGGGGATAGTTTAGGATTAGGTTTAGTTTTAGGGTTAGGCTTAGGTTTAGGGTGAAGATTAGGTTAAGGATCAGGGTTAGGGTTAGTGTTAGGGTTAGGTGTTTGGGTTAAGGTTAGGGTCAGGTTTAGGGTTCGGTTTAGGGTTGGGTTTAGGGTTAGGGTTTGGGTGAAATTTAAGTTAAGGGTGAGTGTTGAGCTTAGGGTTAGGTTTAGGGTTTAGGGTTAGGGTTGAAGTTAGGATTAGGTTTAGGGTTCGGGTTAGGTTTAGGGTTAGGTTTAGGGGAAGTGTTAGGGTTAAGTCATGGTTAGGGTTAGGGCTAGGTTACGGTTAGAGATAGGGTTAGGTTAAGGGTTGGGGTTAGGTTTAGATGTTAGGGTGAGGGTTAGTGCTAGGTTTCCATTTAAGCTGAGTGTGTAAGGTAAGATTTACGGTTAGGATTAGGGTTCAAGTTAGATTTAGGATCAGGGTTAGGGTTAGGTTTATGGTTAGGATTAGGGTTATTGTCAGGGTTAGGGGGAGATTTAGTGTTATGTTTAGTTTTAGGGTTAGGGTTAGGGTGAAGTTTATGTTAAGCGTGAGGGTTAGGGTTCAGGTTAGGGTCAGGATTAGGTTTAGGGTTAGGGTTAGTGTTAGGTTTAGCGTTAGTTTTAGTTTTGGTTAGGGTTTGGGTTTAAAGGAAATTGGGGTAGGTTTTTTTTTTGGGTTTCAGGTGGGCCAAGGTAAAGGTTAGGGTTAGGTTTCGGGGTAGGGTTACGGTTAAAGTTAGGGTTAGTCTTAGGTTAGGGATAGGGTGAAGTTTAAGATAGGGTGAGGTTTAGGGTTAGGGTTATGGCTAAGGTTTGGGTTAGTTTTCAGGTTAGTGTTAAGGTTATGTTTAGGTTTAGGGTTAAGTTTATGGGTTCTGTTGAGTTTTAGGGTTAGGGTTAGATTATAGCTTAGGGTTAAGTTTGGTATGATGGTAGGGTTAGGGTTACGGTTCGTGTTATGCATTGTGGTTGGGGTGTGAGTTAGGTTAAGGTTTAGGGCTGGGTAGGGTTAGGATTATGGTTATGGTAAAGTGTTAGGGGTTAGAGGTGTAGTTTAGGGTTAGGGTTTGGGTGAGGGTCCGGTTAGGCATTGTGGTTCTGGTCATGTTTAGGTTTGGTTAAGGGTTAGGGTTAGGTTTCTGATTAGGCTTAGGGTTAGTGCTAGCGTTAGGGTGGGAGTTTGGGTTAGGCTTTGGTGTCAGAGGTTAGTGTTTGGGTTAGGGTTATCGTTATTGTTAGGGCTTAGGGGTTCAGGTTACTGTTAGGGTTAGGTTTAGGGATAGCATTAGGGTTAGGGTTGTGGGATACGGTTAGGGGTTAGGGTGAGGGTTACGGTCAGTTTCACAGCTAAGGTGAGGGTTTAGGGTAAGTGTTCTGATTAGGGTTAGAGTTAGAGTTAGGGTTAGGGTTAGGTGTAGGGTAAGATTTAGGTTTAGGTTCAGGTTTAGGGTTAGAGTTAGTGTTCTATTTAGGGTCAAGTTTAGAGTTAGGGTTAGGATTAGGTCTAGGGTTAGGATTCGGATTAGGTTGAGGGTTAGGTTCAGGGTTATTGTAAGGGTTAGGTTTAGGGTTACAGGTGGACTAGCATTCTGGTTAGAGTTAGGTTTAAGGTTAGGTTTTGGGTTTGGTTTAGGTTTAGGGTTAAGTTTACAGTTAGGGTTTGGATGAAGCTGAGCATCGGGTGAGGGTTATTTTTCGGGTTAGGGCTAGAGTTGGTCTTTGTGTTCAGTTAGTGTTAAGGTTAGGTTTAGGGTTCGGGTTAGGGCTAGGGGTTATATTTAGGGTTAGGTTTCGGGTTAGGCTTAGGGTTAGTGTGAAGTTTTGGTTAAGGGTGAGGGTTATGATAAGGGTTAGGGTTAGGGTTGGGATTATAGTTATTGTTAGTGGCTGGGTTTAGTGTGTTAGGGTTATGTTTCTGGTTAGGGAAGGGTTAAATTTGGCATTAATGTTAGGGTTAGGGTTAGATTAGGGTTACTGTTCGGGTTAGGCTTAGGGTTAGGGATAAGGCCAGGGATGGCGTTAGGTTTCGGGTGGGGGATACGATTAGGGGTTAGGGTAAGGGTTAGGTTTAGGTTTAGAGTTAAGGTGAGGGTTTAGGGTAAGTGTTAGAGTTAGAGTTAGGGTTAGGGTTAGGGTGAAGTTTCAGTTAAGAGTGAGGGCTAGGGTTAGGGTTAGGATTAAGGTTAGAGTTAGGGTTCAGGATGGTGATAGGGTTAGGGTTAGAGTAGGGGTAAGGTTAGGGTTAAGGCTAGGTTCACGTAAAGGGGAGGGCTAGGTTAGGGTTAGGGTTAGGTTTAGAGTTAGAATTAGTGCTACGGTTCAGGTTTAGGGTCAGTTTTAGAGTTTTGATTAGGTTTAGGGGAGAGTGAAGGTTAGGGTTACGTTTGGGTTTAGGGTAAGTTTGAGATGTTTAAGTCAGGGTTAGGGTTGGGATTAGGCATAGGGTTAGGGCAAGGGAAGGGCTTAGGGGTTCGTGTGAGGGTTAGAGTTAGGTTTAGAGTTAAGCTGATGTTTTAGGGTGTTCCGGTTCAGGTCAGGGTTAGAGTTAGGGTTAGGGTTAGGTTTAGGGTTAGGGCTAGAGTTAGGGGATAGTTTAGGATTAGGTTTAGTTTTAGGGTTAGGCTTAGGTTTAGGGTGAAGATTAGGTTAAGGATCAGGGTTAGGGTTAGTGTTAGGGTTAGGTGTTTGGGTTAAGGTTAGGGTCAGGTTTAGGGTTCGGTTTAGGGTTAGGGTTTGGGTGAAATTTAAGTTAAGGGTGAGTGTTGAGCTTAGGGTTAGGTTTAGGGTTTAGGGTTAGGGTTTAAGTTAGGATTAGATTTAGGGTTCAGGTTAGGTTTAGGGTTAGGTTTAGGGGAAGTGTTAGGGTTAAGTCATGGTTAGGGTTAGGGCTAGGTTACGGTTAGAGATAGCGTTAGGTTAAGGGTTGGGGTTAGGTTTAGATGTTAGGGTGAGGGTTAGTGCTAGGTTTCCATTTAAGCTGAGTGTGTAAGGTAAGATTTACGGTTAGGATTAGGGTTCAAGTTAGATTTAGGATCAGGGTTAGGGTTAGGTTTATGGTTAGGATTAGGGTTATTGTCAGGGTTAGGGGGAGATTTAGTGTTATGTTTAGTTTTAGGGTTAGGGTTAGGGTGAAGTTTATGTTAAGCGTGAGGGTTAGGGTTCAGGTTAGGGTCAGGATTAGGTTTAGGGTTAGGGTTAGTGTTAGGTTTAGCGTTAGTTTTAGTTTTGGTTAGGGTTTGGGTTTAAAGGAAATTGGGGTAGGTTTTTTTTTGGGGTTTCAGGTGGGCCAAGGTAAAGGTTAGGGTTAGGTTTACGGGTAGGGTTATGGTTAAAGTTAGGGTTAGTCTTAGGTTAGGGATAGGGTGAAGTTTAAGATAGGGTGAGGTTTAGGGTTAGGGTTATGGCTAAGGTTTGGGTTAGTTTTCAGGTTAGTGTTAAGGTTATGTTTAGGTTTAGGGTTAAGTTTATGGGTTCTGTTGAGTTTTAGGGTTAGGGTTAGATTATAGCTTAGGGTTAAGTTTGGTATGATGGTAGGGTTAGGGTTACGGTTCGTGTTATGCATTGTGGTTGGGGTGTGAGTTAGGTTAAGGTTTAGGGCTGGGTAGGGTTAGGATTATGGTTATGGTAAAGTGTTAGGGGTTAGAGGTGTAGTTTAGGGTTAGGGTTTGGGTGAGGGTCCGGTTAGGCATTGTGGTTCTGGTCATGTTTAGGTTTGGTTAAGGGTTGGGGTTAGGTTTCTGATTAGGCTTAGGGTTAGTGCTAGCGTTAGGGTGAGAGTTAGGGTTAAGGTTTGGGTTAGGCTTTGGTGTCAGGGGTTAGTGTTTGGGTTAGGGTTATGGTTATTGTTAGGGCTTAGGGGTTCAGGTTACTGTTAGGGTTAGGTTTAGGGATAGCATTAGGGTTAGGGTTGTGGGATACGGTTAGGGGTTAGGGTGAGGGTTACGGTCAGTTTCACAGCTAAGGTGAGGGTTTAGGGTAAGTGTTCTGATTAGGGTTAGAGTTAGAGTTAGGGTTAGGGTTAGGTGTAGGGTAAGATTTAGGTTTAGGTTCAGGTTTAGGGTTAGAGTTAGTGTTCTATTTAGGGTCAAGTTTAGAGTTAGGGTTAGGATTAGGTCTAGGGTTAGGATTCGGATTAGGTTGAGGGTTAGGTTCAGGGTTATTGCAAGGGTTAGGTTTAGGGTTACAGGTGGACTAGCATTCTGGTTAGAGTTAGGTTTAAGGTTAGGTTTTGGGTTTGGTTTAGGTTTAGGGTTAAGGTTACAGTTAGGGTTTGGATGAAGCTGAGCATCGGGTGAGGGTTATTTTTCGGGTTAGGGCTAGAGTTGGTCTTTGTGTTCAGTTAGTGTTAAGGTTACTTTTAGGGTTCGGGTTAGGGCTAGGGGTTATATTTAGGGTTAGGTTTCGGGTTAGGCTTAGGGTTAGTGTGAAGTTTTGGTTAAGGGTGAGGGTTATGATAAGGGTTAGGGTTAGGGTTGGGATTATAGTTATTGTTAGTGGCTGGGTTTAGTGTGTTAGGGTTATGTTTCTGGTTAGGGTAGGGTTAAATTTAGCATTAATGTTAGGGTTAGGGTTAGATTAGGGTTACTGTTCGGGTTAGGCTTAGGGTTAGGGAGAAGGCCAGGGATGGCGTTAGGTTTCGGGTGGGGGATACGATTAGGGGTTAGGGTAAGGGTTAGGTTTAGGTTTAGAGTTAAGGTGAGGGTTTAGGGTAAGTGTTAGAGTTAGAGTTAGGGTTAGGGTTAGGGTGAAGTTTCAGTTAAGAGTGAGGGCTAGGGTAAGGGTTAGGATTAAGGTTAGAGTTAGGGTTCAGGATGGTGATAGGGTTAGGGTTAGAGTAGGGGTAAGGTTAGGGTTAAGGCTAGGTTCACGTAAAGGGTAGGGCTAGGTTAGGGTTAGGGTTAGGTTTAGAGTTAGAATTAGTGCTACGGTTCAGGTTTAGGGTCAGTTTTAGAGTTTTGATTAGGTTTAGGGGAGAGTGAAGATTAGGGTTGCGTTTGGGTTTAGGGTAAGTTTGAGATGTTTAAGTCAGGGTTAGGGTTGGGATTAGGCATAGGGTTAGGGCTAGGGAAGGGCTTAGGGGTTCGTGTGAGGGTTAGAGTTAGGTTTAGAGTTAAGCTGATGTTTTAGGGTGTTCCGGTTCAGGTCAGGGTTAGAGTTAGGGTTAGGGTTAGGTTTAGGGTTAGGGCTAGAGTTAGGGGATAGTTTAGGATTAGGTTTAGTTTTAGGGTTAGGCTTAGGTTTAGGGTGAAGATTAGGTTAAGGATCAGGGTTAGGGTTAGTGTTAGGGTTAGGTGTTTCGGTTAAGGTTAGGGTCAGGTTTAGGGTTGGGTTTAGGGTTAGGGTTTGGGTGAAATTTAAGTTAAGGGTGAGTGTTGAGCTTAGGGTTAGGTTTAGGGTTTAGGGTTAGGGTTTAAGTTAGGATTAGGTTTAGGGTTCAGGTTAGGTTTAGGGTTAGGTTTAGGGGAAGTGTTAGGGTTAAGTCATGGTTAGGGTTAGGGCTAGGTTACGGTTAGAGATAGGGTTAGGTTAAGGGTTGGGGTTAGGTTTAGATGTTAGGGTGAGGGTTAGTGCTAGGTTTCCATTTAAGCTGAGTGTGTAAGGTAAGATTTACGGTTAGGATTAGGGTTCAAGTTAGATTTAGGATCAGGGTTAGGGTTAGGTTTATGGTTAGGATTAGGGTTATTGTCAGGGTTGGGGGAGATTTAGTGTTATGTTTAGTTTTAGGGTTAGGGTTAGGGTGAAGTTTATGTTAAGCGTGAGGGTTAGGGTTCAGGTTAGGGTCAGGATTAGGTTTAGGGTTAGGGTTAGTGTTAGGTTTAGCGTTAGTTTTAGTTTTGGTTAGGGTTTGGGTTTAAAGGAAATTGGGGTAGGTTTTTTTTTTGGGTTTCAGGTGGGCCAAGGTAAAGGTTAGGGTTAGGTTTAGGGGTAGGGTTACGGTTAAAGTTAGGGTTAGTCTTAGGTTGGGGATAGGGTGAAGTTGAAGATAGGGTGAGGTTTAGGGTTAGGGTTATGGCTAAGGTTTGGGTTAGTTTTCAGGTTAGTGTTAAGGTTATGTTTAGGTTTAGGGTTAATTTATGGGTTATGTTGAGTTTTAGGGTTAGGGTTAGATTATAGCTTAGGGTTAAGTTTGGTATGACGGTAGGGTTAGGGTTACGGTTCGTGTTATGCATTGTGGTTGGGGTGTGAGTTAGGTTAAGGTTTAGGGCTGGGTAGGGTTAGGATTATGGTTATGGTAAAGTGTTAGAGGTTAGAGGTGTAGTTTAGGGTTAGGGTTTGGGTGAGGGTCCGGTTAGGCATTGTGGTTCTGGTCATGTTTAGGTTTGGTTAAGGGTTTGGGTTAGGTTTCTGATTAGGCTTAGGGTTAGTGCTAGCGTTAGGGTGAAAGTTAGGGTTAAGGTTTGGGTTAGGCTTTGGTGTCAGGGGTTAGTGTTTGGGTTAGGGTTATGGTTATTGTTAGGGCTTAGGGGTTCAGGTTACTGTTAGGGTTAGGTTTAGGGATAGCATTAGGGTTAGGGTTGTGGGATACGGTTAGGGGTTAGGGTGAGGGTTACGGTCAGTTTCACAGCTAAGGTGAGGGTTTAGGGTAAGTGTTCTGATTAGGGTTAGAGTTAGAGTTAGGGTTAGGGTTAGGTGTAGGGTAAGATTTAGGTTTAGGTTCAGGTTTAGGGTTAGAGTTAGTGTTCTATTTAGGGTCAAGTTTAGAGTTAGGGTTAGGATTAGGTCTAGGGTTAGGATTCGGATTAGGTTGAGGGTTAGGTTCAGGGTTATTGCAAGGGTTAGGTTTAGGGTTACAGGTGGACTAGCATTCTGGTTAGAGTTAGGTTTAAGGTTAGGTTTTGGGTTTGGTTTAGGTTTAGGGTTAAGGTTACAGTTAGGGTTTGGATGAAGCTGAGCATCGGGTGAGGGTTATTTTTCGGGTTAGGTCTGGAGTTGGTCTTTGTGTTCAGTTAGTGTTAAGGTTACTTTTAGGGTACGGGTTAGGGCTAGGGGTTATATTTAGGGTTAGGTTTCGGGTTAGGCTTAGGGTTAGTGTGAAGTTTTGGTTAAGGGTGAGGGTTATGATAAGGGTTAGGGTTAGGGTTGGGATTATAGTTATTGTTAGTGGCTGGGTTTAGTGTGTTAGGGTTATGTTTCTGGTTAGGGTAGGGTTAAATTTAGCATTAATGTTAGGGTTAGGGTTAGATTAGGGTTACTGTTCGAGTTAGGCTTAGGGTTAGGGATAAGGCCAGGGATGGCGTTAGGTTTCGGGTGGGGGATACGATTAGGGGTTAGGGTAAGGGTTAGATTTAGGTTTAGAGTTAAGGTGAGGGTTTAGGGTAAGTGTTAGAGTTAGACTTAGGGTTAGGGTTAGGGTGAAGTTTCAGTTAAGAGTGAGGGCTAGGGTAAGGGTTAGGATTAAGGTTAGAGTTAGGGTTCAGGATGGTGATAGCGTTAGGGTTAGAGTAGGGGTAAGGTTAGGGTTAAGGCTAGGTTCACGTAAAGGGTAGGGCTAGGTTAGGGTTAGGTTTCGAGTTAGAATTAGTGCTACGGTTCAGGTTTAGGGTCAGTTTTAGAGTTTTGATTAGGTTTAGGGGAGAGTGAAGATGAGGGTTGCGTTTGGGTTTAGGGTAAGTTTGAGATGTTTAAGTCAGGGTTAGGGTTGGGATTAGGCATAGAGTTAGGGCTAGGGAAGGGCTTAGGGGTTCGTGTGAGGGTTAGAGTTAGGTTTAGAGTTAAGCTGATGTTTGAGGGTGTTCCGGTTCAGGTCAGGGTTAGAGTTAGGGTTAGGGTTAGGTTTAGGGTTAGGGCTAGAGTTAGGGGATAGTTTAGGATTAGGTTTAGTTTTAGGGTTAGGCTTAGGTTTAGGGTGAAGGATCAGGGTTAGGGTTAGTGTTAGGGTTAGGTGTTTGGGTTAAGGTTAGGGTCAGGTTTAGGGTTCGGTTTAGGGTTAGGGTTTGGGTGAAATTTAAGTTAAGGGTGAGTGTTGAGCTTAGGGTTAGGTTTAGGGTTTAGGGTTAGGGTTGAAGTTAGGATTAGGTTTAGGGTTCAGGTTAGGTTTAGGGTTAGGTTTAGGGGAAGTGTTAGGGTTAAGTCATGGTTAGGGTTAGGGCTAGGTTACGGTTAGAGATAGGGTTAGGTTAAGGGTTGGGGTTAGGTTTAGATGTTAGGGTGAGGGTTAGTGCTAGGTTTCCATTTAAGCTGAGTGTGTAAGGTAAGATTTACGGTTAGGATTAGGGTTCAAGTTAGATTTAGGATCAGGGTTAGGGTTAGGTTTATGGTTAGGATTAGGGTTATTGTCAGGGTTAGGGGGAGATTTAGTGTTATGTTTAGTTTTAGGGTTAGGGTTAGGGTGAAGTTTATGTTAAGCGTGAGGGTTAGGGTTCAGGTTAGGGTCAGGATTAGGTTTAGGGTTAGGGTTAGTGTTAGGTTTAGCGTTAGTTTTAGTTTTGGTTAGGGTTTGGGTTTAAAGGAAATTGGGGTAGGTTTTTTTTTTGGGTTTCAGGTGGGCCAAGGTAAAGGTTAGGGTTAGGTTTAGGGGTAGGGTTACGGTTAAAGTTAGGGTTAGTCTTAGGTTAGGGATAGGGTGAAGTTGAAGATAGGGTGAGGTTTAGGGTTAGGGTTATGGCTAAGGTTTGGGTTAGTTTTCAGGTTAGTGTTAAGGTTATGTTTAGGTTTAGGGTTAAGTTTATGGGTTCTGTTGAGTTTTAGGGTTAGGGTTAGATTATAGCTTAGGGTTAAGTTTGGTATGACGGTAGGGTTAGGGTTACGGTTCGTGTTATGCATTGTGGTTGGGGTGTGAGTTAGGTTAAGGTTTAGGGCTGGGTAGGGTTAGGATTATGGTTATGGTAAAGTGTTAGGGGTTAGAGGTGTAGTTTAGGGTTAGGGTTTGGGTGAGGGTCCGGTTAGGCATTGTGGTTCTGGTCATGTTTAGGTTTGGTTAAGGGTTTGGGTTAGGTTTCTGATTAGGCTTAGGGTTAGTGCTAGCGTTAGGGTGAGAGTTAGGGTTAAGGTTTGGGTTAGGCTTTGGTGTCAGGGGTTAGTGTTTCGGTTAGGGTTATGGTTATTGTTAGGGCTTAGGGGTTCAGGTTACTGTTAGGGTTAGGTTTAGGGATAGCATTAGGGTTAGGGTTGTGGGATACGGTTAGGGGTTAGGGTGAGGGTTACGGTCAGTTTCACAGCTAAGGTGAGGGTTTAGGGTAAGTGTTCTGATTAGGGTTAGAGTTAGAGTTAGGGTTAGGGTTAGGTGTAGGGTAAGATTTAGGTTTAGGTTCAGGTTTAGGGTTAGAGTTAGTGTTCTATTTAGGGTCAAGTTTAGAGTTAGGGTTAGGATTAGGTCTAGGGTTAGGATTCGGATTAGGTTGAGGGTTAGGTTCAGGGTTATTGCAAGGGTTAGGTTTAGGGTTACAGGTGGACTAGCATTCTGGTTAGAGTTAGGTTTAAGGTTAGGTTTTGGGTTTGGTTTAGGTTTAGGGTTAAGGTTACAGTTAGGGTTTGGATGAAGCTGAGCATCGGGTGAGGGTTATTTTTCGGGTTAGGGCTAGAGTTGGTCTTTGTGTTCAGTTAGTGTTAAGGTTAGGTTTAGGGTTCGGGTTAGGGCTAGGGGTTATATTTAGGGTTAGGTTTCGGGTTAGGCTTAGGGTTAGTGTGAAGTTTTGGTTAAGGGTGAGGGTTATGATAAGGGTTAGGGTTAGGGTTGGGATTATAGTTATTGTTAGTGGCTGGGTTTAGTGTGTTAGGGTTATGTTTCTGGTTAGGGTAGGGTTAAATTTAGCATTAATGCTAGGGTAAGGGTTAGATTAGGATTACTGTTCGGGTTAGGCTTAGGGTTAGGGATAAGGCCAGGGATGGCGTTAGGTTTCGGGTGGGGGATACGATTAGGGGTTAGGGTAAGGGTTAGGTTTAGGTTTAGAGTTAAGGTGAGGGTTTAGGGTAAGTGTTAGAGTTAGAGTTAGGGTTAGGGTTAGGGTGAAGTTTCAGTTAAAAGTGAGGGCTAGGGTAAGGGTTAGGATTAAGGTTAGAGTTAGGGTTCAGGATGGTGATAGGGTTAGGGTTAGAGTAGGGGTAAGGTTAGGGTTAAGGCTAGGTTCACGTAAAGGGGAGGGCTAGGTTAGGGTTAGGGTTAGGTTTCGAGTTAGAATTAGTGCTACGGTTCAGGTTTAGGGTCAGTTTTAGAGTTTTGATTAGGTTTAGGGGAGAGTGAAGATTAGGGTTGCGTTTGGGTTTAGGGTAAGTTTGAGATGTTTAAGTCAGGGTTAGGGTTGGGATTAGGCATAGAGTTAGGGCTAGGGAAGGGCTTAGGGGTTCGTGTGAGGGTTAGAGTTAGGTTTAGAGTTAAGCTGATGTTTTAGGGTGTTCCGGTTCAGGTCAGGGTTAGAGTTAGGGTTAGGGTTAGGTTTAGGGTTAGGGCTAGAGTTAGGGGATAGTTTAGGATTAGGTTTAGTTTTAGGGTTAGGCTTAGGTTTAGGGTGAAGATTAGGTTAAGGATCAGGGTTAGGGTTAGTGTTAGGGTTAGGTGTTTGGGTTAAGGTTAGGGTCAGGTTTAGGGTTCGGTTTAGGGTTAGGGTTTGGGTGAAATTTAAGTTAAGGGTGAGTGTTGAGCTTAGGGTTAGGTTTAGGGTTTAGGGTTAGGGTTGAAGTTAGGATTAGGTTTAGGGTTCAGGTTAGGTTTAGGGTTAGGTTTAGGGGAAGTGTTAGGGTTAAGTCATGGTTAGGGTTAGGGCTAGGTTACGGTTAGAGATAGGGTTAGGTTAAGGGTTGGGGTTAGGTTTAGATGTTAGGGTGAGGGTTAGTGCTAGGTTTCCATTTAAGCTGAGTGTGTAAGGTAAGATTTACGGTTAGGATTAGGGTTCAAGTTAGATTTAGGATCAGGGTTAGGGTTAGGTTTATGGTTAGGATTAGGGTTATTGTCAGGGTTAGGGGGAGATTTAGTGTTATGTTTAGTTTTAGGGTTAGGGTTAGGGTGAAGTTTATGTTAAGCGTGAGGGTTAGGGTTCAGGTTAGGGTCAGGATTAGGTTTAGGGTTAGGGTTAGTGTTAGGTTTAGCGTTAGTTTTAGTTTTGGTTAGGGTTTGGGTTTAAAGGAAATTGGGGTAGGTTTTTTTTTTGGGTTTCAGGTGGGCCAAGGTAAAGGTTAGGGTTAGGTTTAGGGGTAGGGTTACGGTTAAAGTTAGGGTTAGTCTTAGGTTAGGGATAGGGTGAAGTTGAAGATAGGGTGAGGTTTAGGGTTAGGGTTATGGCTAAGGTTTGGGTTAGTTTTCAGGTTAGTGTTAAGGTTATGTTTAGGTTTAGGGTTAAGTTTATGGGTTCTGTTGAGTTTTAGGGTTAGGGTTAGATTATAGCTTAGGGTTAAGTTTGGTATGACGGTAGGGTTAGGGTTACGGTTCGTGTTATGCATTGTGGTTGGGGTGTGAGTTAGGTTAAGGTTTAGGGCTGGGTAGGGTTAGGATTATGGTTATGGTAAAGTGTTAGGGGTTAGAGGTGTAGTTTAGGGTTAGGGTTTGGGTGAGGGTCCGGTTAGGCATTGTGGTTCTGGTCATGTTTAGGTTTGGTTAAGGGTTTGGGTTAGGTTTCTGATTAGGCTTAGGGTTAGTGCTAGCGTTAGGGTGAGAGTTAGGGTTAAGGTTTGGGTTAGGCTTTGGTGTCAGGGGTTAGTGTTTCGGTTAGGGTTATGGTTATTGTTAGGGCTTAGGGGTTCAGGTTACTGTTAGGGTTAGGTTTAGGGATAGCATTAGGGTTAGGGTTGTGGGATACGGTTAGGGGTTAGGGTGAGGGTTACGGTCAGTTTCACAGCTAAGGTGAGGGTTTAGGGTAAGTGTTCTGATTAGGGTTAGAGTTAGAGTTAGGGTTAGGGTTAGGTGTAGGGTAAGATTTAGGTTTAGGTTCAGGTTTAGGGTTAGAGTTAGTGTTCTATTTAGGGTCAAGTTTAGAGTTAGGGTTAGGATTAGGTCTAGGGTTAGGATTCGGATTAGGTTGAGGGTTAGGTTCAGGGTTATTGCAAGGGTTAGGTTTAGGGTTACAGGTGGACTAGCATTCTGGTTAGAGTTAGGTTTAAGGTTAGGTTTTGGGTTTGGTTTAGGTTTAGGGTTAAGGTTACAGTTAGGGTTTGGATGAAGCTGAGCATCGGGTGAGGGTTATTTTTCGGGTTAGGGCTAGAGTTGGTCTTTGTGTTCAGTTAGTGTTAAGGTTAGGTTTAGGGTTCGGGTTAGGGCTAGGGGTTATATTTAGGGTTAGGTTTCGGGTTAGGCTTAGGGTTAGTGTGAAGTTTTGGTTAAGGGTGAGGGTTATGATAAGGGTTAGGGTTAGGGTTGGGATTATAGTTATTGTTAGTGGCTGGGTTTAGTGTGTTAGGGTTATGTTTCTGGTTAGGGTAGGGTTAAATTTAGCATTAATGCTAGGGTAAGGGTTAGATTAGGATTACTGTTCGGGTTAGGCTTAGGGTTAGGGATAAGGCCAGGGATGGCGTTAGGTTTCGGGTGGGGGATACGATTAGGGGTTAGGGTAAGGGTTAGGTTTAGGTTTAGAGTTAAGGTGAGGGTTTAGGGTAAGTGTTAGAGTTAGAGTTAGGGTTAGGGTTAGGGTGAAGTTTCAGTTAAAAGTGAGGGCTAGGGTAAGGGTTAGGATTAAGGTTAGAGTTAGGGTTCAGGATGGTGATAGGGTTAGGGTTAGAGTAGGGGTAAGGTTAGGGTTAAGGCTAGGTTCACGTAAAGGGGAGGGCTAGGTTAGGGTTAGGGTTAGGTTTCGAGTTAGAATTAGTGCTACGGTTCAGGTTTAGGGTCAGTTTTAGAGTTTTGATTAGGTTTAGGGGAGAGTGAAGATTAGGGTTGCGTTTGGGTTTAGGGTAAGTTTGAGATGTTTAAGTCAGGGTTAGGGTTGGGATTAGGCATAGAGTTAGGGCTAGGGAAGGGCTTAGGGGTTCGTGTGAGGGTTAGAGTTAGGTTTAGAGTTAAGCTGATGTTTTAGGGTGTTCCGGTTCAGGTCAGGGTTAGAGTTAGGGTTAGGGTTAGGTTTAGGGTTAGGGCTAGAGTTAGGGGATAGTTTAGGATTAGGTTTAGTTTTAGGGTTAGGCTTAGGTTTAGGGTGAAGATTAGGTTAAGGATCAGGGTTAGGGTTAGTGTTAGGGTTAGGTGTTTGGGTTAAGGTTAGGGTCAGGTTTAGGGTTCGGTTTAGGGTTAGGGTTTGGGTGAAATTTAAGTTAAGGGTGAGTGTTGAGCTTAGGGTTAGGTTTAGGGTTTAGGGTTAGGGTTGAAGTTAGGATTAGGTTTAGGGTTCAGGTTAGGTTTAGGGTTAGGTTTAGGGGAAGTGTTAGGGTTAAGTCATGGTTAGGGTTAGGGCTAGGTTACGGTTAGAGATAGGGTTAGGTTAAGGGTTGGGGTTAGGTTTAGATGTTAGGGTGAGGGTTAGTGCTAGGTTTCCATTTAAGCTGAGTGTGTAAGGTAAGATTTACGGTTAGGATTAGGGTTCAAGTTAGATTTAGGATCAGGGTTAGGGTTAGGTTTATGGTTAGGATTAGGGTTATTGTCAGGGTTAGGGGGAGATTTAGTGTTATGTTTAGTTTTAGGGTTAGGGTGAAGTTTATGTTAAGCGTGAGGGTTAGGGTTCAGGTTAGGGTCAGGATTAGGTTTAGGGTTAGGGTTAGTGTTAGGTTTAGCGTTAGTTTTAGTTTTGGTTAGGGTTTGGGTTTAAAGGAAATTGGGGTAGGTTTTTTTTTTGGGTTTCAGGTGGGCCAAGGTAAAGGTTAGGGTTAGGTTTAGGGGTAGGGTTACGGTTAAAGTTAGGGTTAGTCTTAGGTTAGGGATAGGGTGAAGTTGAAGATAGGGTGAGGTTTAGGGTTAGGGTTATGGCTAAGGTTTGGGTTAGTTTTCAGGTTAGTGTTAAGGTTATGTTTAGGTTTAGGGTTAATTTATGGGTTATGTTGAGTTTTAGGGTTAGGGTTAGATTATAGCTTAGGGTTAAGTTTGGTATGACGGTAGGGTTAGGGTTACGGTTCGTGTTATGCATTGTGGTTGGGGTGTGAGTTAGGTTAAGGTTTAGGGCTGGGTAGGGTTAGGATTATGGTTATGGTAAAGTGTTAGAGGTTAGAGGTGTAGTTTAGGGTTAGGGTTTGGGTGAGGGTCCGGTTAGGCATTGTGGTTCTGGTCATGTTTAGGTTTGGTTAGGGGTTTGGGTTAGGTTTCTGATTAGGCTTAGGGTTAGTGCTAGCGTTAGGGTGAAAGTTAGGGTTAAGGTTTGGGTTAGGCTTTGGTGTCAGGGGTTAGTGTTTGGGTTAGGGTTATGGTTATTGTTAGGGCTTAGGGGTTCAGGTTACTGTTAGGGTTAGGTTTAGGGATAGCATTAGGGTTAGGGTTGTGGGATACGGTTAGGGGTTAGGGTGAGGGTTACGGTCAGTTTCACAGCTAAGGTGAGGGTTTAGGGTAAGTGTTCTGATTAGGGTTAGAGTTAGAGTTAGGGTTAGGGTTAGGTGTAGGGTAAGATTTAGGTTTAGGTTCAGGTTTAGGGTTAGAGTTAGTGTTCTATTTAGGGTCAAGTTTAGAGTTAGGGTTAGGATTAGGTCTAGGGTTAGGATTCGGATTAGGTTGAGGGTTAGGTTCAGGGTTATTGCAAGGGTTAGGTTTAGGGTTACAGGTGGACTAGCATTCTGGTTAGAGTTAGGTTTAAGGTTAGGTTTTGGGTTTGGTTTAGGTTTAGGGTTAAGGTTACAGTTAGGGTTTGGATGAAGCTGAGCATCGGGTGAGGGTTATTTTTCGGGTTAGGGCTAGAGTTGGTCTTTGTGTTCAGTTAGTGTTAAGGTTAGGTTTAGGGTTCGGGTTAGGGCTAGGGGTTATATTTAGGGTTAGGTTTCGGGTTAGGCTTAGGGTTAGTGTGAAGTTTTGGTTAAGGGTGAGGGTTATGATAAGGGTTAGGGTTAGGGTTGGGATTATAGTTATTGTTAGTGGCTGGGTTTAGTGTGTTAGGGTTATGTTTCTGGTTAGGGTAGGGTTAAATTTAGCATTAATGTTAGGGTTAGGGTTAGATTAGGGTTACCGTTCGGGTTAGGCTTAGGGTTAGGGATAAGGCCAGGGATGGCGTTAGGTTTCGGGTGGGGGATACGATTAGGGGTTAGGGTAAGGGTTAGGTTTAGGTTTAGAGTTAAGGTGAGGGTTTAGGGTAAGTGTTAGAGTTAGAGTTAGGGTTAGGGTTAGGGTGAAGTTTCAGTTAAGAGTGAGGGCTAGGGTAAGGGTTAGGATTAAGGTTAGAGTTAGGGTTCAGGATGGTGATAGGGTTAGGGTTAGAGTAGGGGTAAGGTTAGGGTTAAGGCTAGGTTCACGTAAAGGGGAGGGCTAGGTTAGGGTTAGGGTTAGGTTTCGAGTTAGAATTAGTGCTACGGTTCAGGTTTAGGGTCAGTTTTAGAGTTTTGATTAGGTTTAGGGGAGAGTGAAGGTTAGGGTTACGTTTGGGTTTAGGGTAAGTTTGAGATGTTTAAGTCAGGGTTAGGGTTGGGATTAGGCATAGGGTTAGGGCTAGGGAAGGGCTTAGGGGTTCGTGTGAGGGTTAGAGTTAGGTTTAGAGTTAAGCTGATGTTTTAGGGTGTTCCGGTTCAGGTCAGGGTTAGAGTTAGGGTTAGGGTTAGGTTTAGGGTTAGGGCTAGAGTTAGGGGATAGTTTAGGATTAGGTTTAGTTTTAGGGTTGGGCTTAGGTTTAGGGTGAAGATTAGGTTAAGGATCAGGGTTAGGGTTAGTGTTAGGGTTAGGTGTTTGGGTTAAGGTTAGGGTCAGGTTTAGGGTTCGGTTTAAGTTTCGGTTTAGGGTTAGGGTTTGGGTGAAATTTAAGTTAAGGGTGAGTGTTGAGCTTAGGGTTAGGTTTAGGGTTTAGGGTTAGGGTTGAAGTTAGGATTAGGTTTAGGGTTCAGGTTAGGTTTAGGGTTAGGTTTAGGGGAAGTGTTAGGGTTAAGTCATGGTTAGGATTAGGGCTAGGTTACGGTTAGAGATAGGGTTAGGTTAAGGGTTGGGATTAGGTTTAGATGTTAGGGTGAGGGTTAGTGCTAGGTTTCCATTTAAGCTGAGTGTGTAAGGTAAGATTTACGGTTAGGATTAGGGTTCAAGTTAGATTTAGGATCAGGGTTAGGGTTAGGTTTATGGTTAGGATTAGGGTTATTGTCAGGGTTAGGGGGAGATTTAGTGTTATGTTTAGTTTTAGGGTTAGGGTTAGGGTGAAGTTTATGTTAAGCGTGAGAGTTAGGGTTCAGGTTAGGGTCAGGATTAGGTTTAGGGTTAGGGTTAGTGTTAGGTTTAGCGTTAGTTTTAGTTTTGGTTAGGGTTTGGGTTTAAAGGAAATTGGGGTAGGTTTTTTTTTGGGTTTCAGGTGGGCCAAGGTAAAGGTTAGGGTTAGGTTTAGGGGTAGGGTTACGGTTAAAGTTAGGGTTAGTCTTAGGTTAGGGATAGGGTGAAGTTGAAGATAGGGTGAGGTTTAGGGTTAGGGTTATGGCTAAGGTTTGGGTTAGTTTTCAGGTTAGTGTTAAGGTTATGTTTAGGTTTAGGGTTAAGTTTATGGGTTCTGTTGAGTTTTAGGGTTAGGGTTAGATTATAGTTTAGGGTTAAGTTTGGTATGACGGTAGGGTTAGGGTTACGGTTCGTGTTATGCATTGTGGTTGGGGTGTGAGTTAGGTTAAGGTTTAGGGCTGGGTAGGGTTAGGATTATGGTTATGGTAAAGTGTTAGGGGTTAGAGGTGTAGTTTAGGGTTAGGGTTTGGGTGAGGGTCCGGTTAGGCATTGTGGTTCTGGTCATGTTTAGGTTTGGTTAAGGGTTTGGGTTAGGTTTCTGATTAGGCTTAGGGTTAGTGCTAGCGTTAGGGTGAAAGTTAGGGTTAAGGTTTGGGTTAGGCTTTGGTGTCAGGGGTTTGGGTTAGGGTTATGGTTATTGTTAGGGCTTAGGGGTTCAGGTTACTGTTAGGGTTAGGTTTAGGGATAGCATTAGGGTTAGGGTTGTGGGATACGGTTAGGGGTTAGGGTGAGGGTTACGGTCAGTTTCACAGCTAAGGTGAGGGTTTAGGGTAAGTGTTCTGATTAGGGTTAGAGTTAGAGTTAGGGTTAGGGTTAGGTGTAGGGTAAGATTTAGGTTTAGGTTCAGGTTTAGGGTTAGAGTTAGTGTTCTATTTAGGGTCAAGTTTAGAGTTAGGGTTAGGATTAGGTCTAGGGTTAGGATTCGGATTAGGTTGAGGGTTAGGTTCAGGGTTATTGCAAGGGTTAGGTTTAGGGTTACAGGTGGACTAGCATTCTGGTTAGAGTTAGGTTTAAGGTTAGGTTTTGGGTTTGGTTTAGGTTTAGGGTTAAGGTTACAGTTAGGGTTTGGATGAAGCTGAGCATCGGGTGAGGGTTATTTTTCGGGTTAGGGCTAGAGTTGGTCTTTGTGTTCAGTTAGTGTTAAGGTTAGGTTTAGGGTTCGGGTTAGGGCTAGGGGTTATATTTAGGGTTAGGTTTCGGGTTAGGCTTAGGGTTAGTGTGAAGTTTTGGTTAAGGGTGAGGGTTATGATAAGGGTTAGGGTTAGGGTTGGGATTATAGTTATTGTTAGTGGCTGGGTTTAGTGTGTTAGGGTTATGTTTCTGGTTAGGGTAGGGTTAAATTTAGCATTAATGCTAGGGTAAGGGTTAGATTAGGATTACTGTTCGGGTTAGGCTTAGGGTTAGGGATAAGGCCAGGGATGGCGTTAGGTTTCGGGTGGGGGATACGATTAGGGGTTAGGGTAAGGGTTAGGTTTAGGTTTAGAGTTAAGGTGAGGGTTTAGGGTAAGTGTTAGAGTTAGAGTTAGGGTTAGGGTTAGGGTGAAGTTTCAGTTAAAAGTGAGGGCTAGGGTAAGGGTTAGGATTAAGGTTAGAGTTAGGGTTCAGGATGGTGATAGGGTTAGGGTTAGAGTAGGGGTAAGGTTAGGGTTAAGGCTAGGTTCACGTAAAGGGGAGGGCTAGGTTAGGGTTAGGGTTAGGTTTCGAGTTAGAATTAGTGCTACGGTTCAGGTTTAGGGTCAGTTTTAGAGTTTTGATTAGGTTTAGGGGAGAGTGAAGATTAGGGTTGCGTTTGGGTTTAGGGTAAGTTTGAGATGTTTAAGTCAGGGTTAGGGTTGGGATTAGGCATAGAGTTAGGGCTAGGGAAGGGCTTAGGGGTTCGTGTGAGGGTTAGAGTTAGGTTTAGAGTTAAGCTGATGTTTTAGGGTGTTCCGGTTCAGGTCAGGGTTAGAGTTAGGGTTAGGGTTAGGTTTAGGGTTAGGGCTAGAGTTAGGGGATAGTTTAGGATTAGGTTTAGTTTTAGGGTTAGGCTTAGGTTTAGGGTGAAGATTAGGTTAAGGATCAGGGTTAGGGTTAGTGTTAGGGTTAGGTGTTTGGGTTAAGGTTAGGGTCAGGTTTAGGGTTCGGTTTAGGGTTAGGGTTTGGGTGAAATTTAAGTTAAGGGTGAGTGTTGAGCTTAGGGTTAGGTTTAGGGTTTAGGGTTAGGGTTGAAGTTAGGATTAGGTTTAGGGTTCAGGTTAGGTTTAGGGTTAGGTTTAGGGGAAGTGTTAGGGTTAAGTCATGGTTAGGGTTAGGGCTAGGTTACGGTTAGAGATAGGGTTAGGTTAAGGGTTGGGGTTAGGTTTAGATGTTAGGGTGAGGGTTAGTGCTAGGTTTCCATTTAAGCTGAGTGTGTAAGGTAAGATTTACGGTTAGGATTAGGGTTCAAGTTAGATTTAGGATCAGGGTTAGGGTTAGGTTTATGGTTAGGATTAGGGTTATTGTCAGGGTTAGGGGGAGATTTAGTGTTATGTTTAGTTTTAGGGTTAGGGTTAGGGTGAAGTTTATGTTAAGCGTGAGGGTTAGGGTTCAGGTTAGGGTCAGGATTAGGTTTAGGGTTAGGGTTAGTGTTAGGTTTAGCGTTAGTTTTAGTTTTGGTTAGGGTTTGGGTTTAAAGGAAATTGGGGTAGGTTTTTTTTTTGGGTTTCAGGTGGGCCAAGGTAAAGGTTAGGGTTAGGTTTAGGGGTAGGGTTACGGTTAAAGTTAGGGTTAGTCTTAGGTTAGGGATAGGGTGAAGTTGAAGATAGGGTGAGGTTTAGGGTTAGGGTTATGGCTAAGGTTTGGGTTAGTTTTCAGGTTAGTGTTAAGGTTATGTTTAGGTTTAGGGTTAATTTATGGGTTATGTTGAGTTTTAGGGTTAGGGTTAGATTATAGCTTAGGGTTAAGTTTGGTATGACGGTAGGGTTAGGGTTACGGTTCGTGTTATGCATTGTGGTTGGGGTGTGAGTTAGGTTAAGGTTTAGGGCTGGGTAGGGTTAGGATTATGGTTATGGTAAAGTGTTAGAGGTTAGAGGTGTAGTTTAGGGTTAGGGTTTGGGTGAGGGTCCGGTTAGGCATTGTGGTTCTGGTCATGTTTAGGTTTGGTTAGGGGTTTGGGTTAGGTTTCTGATTAGGCTTAGGGTTAGTGCTAGCGTTAGGGTGAAAGTTAGGGTTAAGGTTTGGGTTAGGCTTTGGTGTCAGGGGTTTGGGTTAGGGTTATGGTTATTGTTAGGGCTTAGGGGTTCAGGTTACTGTTAGGGTTAGGTTTAGGGATAGCATTAGGGTTAGGGTTGTGGGATACGGTTAGGGGTTAGGGTGAGGGTTACGGTCAGTTTCACAGCTAAGGTGAGGGTTTAGGGTAAGTGTTCTGATTAGGGTTAGAGTTAGAGTTAGGGTTAGGGTTAGGTGTAGGGTAAGATTTAGGTTTAGGTTCAGGTTTAGGGTTAGAGTTAGTGTTCTATTTAGGGTCAAGTTTAGAGTTAGGGTTAGGATTAGGTCTAGGGTTAGGATTCGGATTAGGTTGAGGGTTAGGTTCAGGGTTATTGCAAGGGTTAGGTTTAGGGTTACAGGTGGACTAGCATTCTGGTTAGAGTTAGGTTTAAGGTTAGGTTTTGGGTTTGGTTTAGGTTTAGGGTTAAGGTTACAGTTAGGGTTTGGATGAAGCTGAGCATCGGGTGAGGGTTATTTTTCGGGTTAGGGCTAGAGTTGGTCTTTGTGTTCAGTTAGTGTTAAGGTTAGGTTTAGGGTTCGGGTTAGGGCTAGGGGTTATATTTAGGGTTAGGTTTCGGGTTAGGCTTAGGGTTAGTGTGAAGTTTTGGTTAAGGGTGAGGGTTATGATAAGGGTTAGGGTTAGGGTTGGGATTATAGTTATTGTTAGTGGCTGGGTTTAGTGTGTTAGGGTTATGTTTCTGGTTAGGGTAGGGTTAAATTTAGCATTAATGTTAGGGTTAGGGTTAGATTAGGGTTACCGTTCGGGTTAGGCTTAGGGTTAGGGATAAGGCCAGGGATGGCGTTAGGTTTCGGGTGGGGGATACGATTAGGGGTTAGGGTAAGGGTTAGGTTTAGGTTTAGAGTTAAGGTGAGGGTTTAGGGTAAGTGTTAGAGTTAGAGTTAGGGTTAGGGTTAGGGTGAAGTTTCAGTTAAGAGTGAGGGCTAGGGTAAGGGTTAGGATTAAGGTTAGAGTTAGGGTTCAGGATGGTGATAGGGTTAGGGTTAGAGTAGGGGTAAGGTTAGGGTTAAGGCTAGGTTCACGTAAAGGGGAGGGCTAGGTTAGGGTTAGGGTTAGGTTTCGAGTTAGAATTAGTGCTACGGTTCAGGTTTAGGGTCAGTTTTAGAGTTTTGATTAGGTTTAGGGGAGAGTGAAGGTTAGGGTTACGTTTGGGTTTAGGGTAAGTTTGAGATGTTTAAGTCAGGGTTAGGGTTGGGATTAGGCATAGGGTTAGGGCTAGGGAAGGGCTTAGGGGTTCGTGTGAGGGTTAGAGTTAGGTTTAGAGTTAAGCTGATGTTTTAGGGTGTTCCGGTTCAGGTCAGGGTTAGAGTTAGGGTTAGGGTTAGGTTTAGGGTTAGGGCTAGAGTTAGGGGATAGTTTAGGATTAGGTTTAGTTTTAGGGTTGGGCTTAGGTTTAGGGTGAAGATTAGGTTAAGGATCAGGGTTAGGGTTAGTGTTAGGGTTAGGTGTTTGAGTTAAGGTTAGGGTCAGGTTTAGGGTTCGGTTTAAGGTTCGGTTTAGGGTTAGGGTTTGGGTGAAATTTAAGTTAAGGGTGAGTGTTGAGCTTAGGGTTAGGTTTAGGGTTTAGGGTTAGGGTTGAAGTTAGGATTAGGTTTAGGGTTCAGGTTAGGTTTAGGGTTAGGTTTAGGGGAAGTGTTAGATTTAAGTCATGGTTAGGTTTAGGGCTAGGTTACGGTTAGAGATAGGGTTAGGTTAAGGGTTGGGGTTAGGTTTAGATGTTAGGGTGAGGGTTAGTGCTAGGTTTCCATTTAAGCTGAGTGTGTAAGGTAAGATTTACGGTTAGGATTAGGGTTCAAGTTAGATTTAGGATCAGGGTTAGGGTTAGGTTTATGGTTAGGATTAGGGTTATTGTCAGGGTTAGGGGGAGATTTAGTGTTATGTTTAGTTTTAGGGTTAGGGTTAGGGTGAAGTTTATGTTAAGCGTGAGAGTTAGGGTTCAGGTTAGGGTCAGGATTAGGTTTAGGGTTAGGGTTAGTGTTAGGTTTAGCGTTAGTTTTAGTTTTGGTTAGGGTTTGGGTTTAAAGGAAATTGGGGTAGGTTTTTTTTTGGGTTTCAGGTGGGCCAAGGTAAAGGTTAGGGTTAGGTTTAGGGGTAGGGTTACGGTTAAAGTTAGGGTTAGTCTTAGGTTAGGGATAGGGTGAAGTTGAAGATAGGGTGAGGTTTAGGGTTAGGGTTATGGCTAAGGTTTGGGTTAGTTTTCAGGTTAGTGTTAAGGTTATGTTTAGGTTTAGGGTTAGGTTTATGGGTTCTGTTGAGTTTTAGGGTTAGGGTTAGATTATAGCTTAGGGTTAAGTTTGGTATGACGGTAGGGTTAGGGTTACGGTTCGTGTTATGCATTGTGGTTGGGGTGTGAGTTAGGTTAAGGTTTAGGGCTGGGTAGGGTTAGGATTATGGTTATGGTAAAGTGTTAGGGGTTAGAGGTGTAGTTTAGGGTTAGGGTTTGGGTGAGGGTCCGGTTAGGCATTGTGGTTCTGGTCATGTTTAGGTTTGGTTAAGGGTTTGGGTTAGGTTTCTGATTAGGCTTAGGGTTAGTGCTAGCGTTAGGGTGAGAGTTAGGGTTAAGGTTTGGGTTAGGCTTTGGTGTCAGGGGTTAGTGTTTGGGTTAGGGTTATGGTTATTGTTAGGGCTTAGGGGTTCAGGTTACTGTTAGGGTTAGGTTTAGGGATAGCATTAGGGTTAGGGTTGTGGGATACGGTTAGGGGTTAGGGTGAGGGTTACGGTCAGTTTCACAGCTAAGGTGAGGGTTTAGGGTAAGTGTTCTGATTAGGGTTAGAGTTAGAGTTAGGGTTAGGGTTAGGTGTAGGGTAAGATTTAGGTTTAGGTTCAGGTTTAGGGTTAGAGTTAGTGTTCTATTTAGGGTCAAGTTTAGAGTTAGGGTTAGGATTAGGTCTAGGGTTAGGATTCGGATTAGGTTGAGGGTTAGGTTCAGGGTTATTGTAAGGGTTAGGTTTAGGGTTACAGGTGGACTAGCATTCTGGTTAGAGTTAGGTTTAAGGTTAGGTTTTGGGTTTGGTTTAGGTTTAGGGTTAAGGTTACAGTTAGGGTTTGGATGAAGCTGAGCATCGGGTGAGGGTTATTTTTCGGGTTAGGGCTAGAGTTGGTCTTTGTGTTCAGTTAGTGTTAAGGTTAGGTTTAGGGTTCGGGTTAGGGCTAGGGGTTATATTTAGGGTTAGGTTTCGGGTTAGGCTTAGGGTTAGTGTGAAGTTTTGGTTAAGGGTGAGGGTTATGATAAGGGTTAGGGTTAGGATTGGGATTATAGTTATTGTTAGTGGCTGGGTTTAGTGTGTTAGGGTTATGTTTCTGGTTAGGGTAGGGTTAAATTTAGCCTTAATGTTAGGGTTAGGGTTAGATTAGGGTTACTGTTCGGGTTAGGCTTAGGGTTAGGGATAAGGCCAGGGATGGCGTTAGGTTTCGGGTGGGGGATACGATTAGGGGTTAGGGTAAGGGTTAGGTTTAGGTTCAGAGTTAAGGTGAGGGTTTAGGGTAAGTGTTAGAGTTAGAGTTAGGGTTAGGGTTAGGGTGAAGTTTCAGTTAAGAGTGAGGGCTAGGGTAAGGGTTAGGATTAAGGTTAGAGTTAGGGTTCAGGATGGTGATAGGGTTAGGGTTAGAGTAGGGGTAAGGTTAGGGTTAAGGCTAGGTTCACGTAAAGGGGAGGGCTAGGTTAGGGTTAGGGTTAGGTTTCGAGTTAGAATTAGTGCTACGGTTCAGGTTTAGGGTCAGTTTTAGAGTTTTGATTAGGTTTAGGGGAGAGTGAAGGTTAGGGTTACGTTTGGGTTTAGGGTAAGTTTGAGATGTTTAAGTCAGGGTTAGGGTTGGGATTAGGCATAGGGTTAGGGCTAGGGAAGGGCTTAGGGGTTCGTGTGAGGGTTAGAGTTAGGTTTAGAGTTAAGCTGATGTTTTAGGGTGTTCCGGTTCAGGTCAGGGTTAGAGTTAGGGTTAGGGTTAGGTTTAGGGTTAGGGCTAGAGTTAGGGGATAGTTTAGGATTAGGTTTAGTTTTAGGGTTAGGCTTAGGTTTAGGGTGAAGATTAGGTTAAGGATCAGGGTTAGGGTTAGTGTTAGGGTTAGGTGTTTGGGTTAAGGTTAGGGTCAGGTTTAGGGTTCGGTTTAGGGTTAGGGTTTGGGTGAAATTTAAGTTAAGGGTGAGTGTTGAGCTTAGGGTTAGGTTTAGGGTTTAGGGTTAGGGTTGAAGTTAGGATTAGGTTTAGGGTTCAGGTTAGGTTTAGGGTTAGGTTTAGGGGAAGTGTTAGGGTTAAGTCATGGTTAGGGTTAGGGCTAGGTTACGGTTAGAGATAGGGTTAGGTTAAGGGTTGGGATTAGGTTTAGATGTTAGGGTGAGGGTTAGTGCTAGGTTTCCATTTAAGCTGAGTGTGTAAGGTAAGATTTACGGTTAGGATTAGGGTTCAAGTTAGATTTAGGATCAGGGTTAGGGTTAGGTTTATGGTTAGGATTAGGGTTATTGTCAGGGTTAGGGGGAGATTTAGTGTTATGTTTAGTTTTAGGGTTAGGGTTAGGGTGAAGTTTATGTTAAGCGTGAGGGTTAGGGTTCAGGTTAGGGTCAGGATTAGGTTTAGGGTTAGGGTTAGTGTTAGGTTTAGCGTTAGTTTTAGTTTTGGTTAGGGTTTGGGTTTAAAGGAAATTGGGGTAGGTTTTTTTTTTGGGTTTCAGGTGGGCCAAGGTAAAGGTTAGGGTTAGGTTTAGGGGTAGGGTTACGGTTAAAGTTAGGGTTAGTCTTAGGTTAGGGATAGGGTGAAGTTTAAGATAGGGTGAGGTTTAGGGTTAGGGTTATGGCTAAGGTTTGGGTTAGTTTTCAGGTTAGTGTTAAGGTTATGTTTAGGTTTAGGGTTAAGTTTATGGGTTCTGTTGAGTTTTAGGGTTAGGGTTAGATTATAGCTTAGGGTTAAGTTTGGTATGACGGTAGGGTTAGGGTTACGGTTCGTGTTATGCATTGTGGTTGGGGTGTGAGTTAGGTTAAGGTTTAGGGCTGGGTAGGGTTAGGATTATGGTTATGGTAAAGTGTTAGGGGTTAGAGGTGTAGTTTAGGGTTAGGGTTTGGGTGAGGGTCCGGTTAGGCATTGTGGTTCTGGTCATGTTTAGGTTTGGTTAAGTGTTAGGGTTAGGTTTCTGATTAGGCTTAGTGCTAGCGTTAGGGTGGGAGTTAGGGTTAAGGTTTGGGTTAGGCTTTGGTGTCAGGGGTTTGGGTTAGGGTTATGGTTATTGTTAGGGCTTAGGGGTTCAGGTTACTGTTAGGGTTAGGTTTAGGGATAGCATTAGGGTTAGGGTTGTGGGATACGGTTAGGGGTTAGGGTGAGGGTTACGGTCAGTTTCACAGCTAAGGTGAGGGTTTAGGGTAAGTGTTCTGATTACGGTTAGAGTTAGAGTTAGGGTTAGGGTTAGGTGTAGGGTAAGATTTAGGTTTAGGTTCAGGTTTAGGGTTAGAGTTAGTGTTCTATTTAGGGTCAAGTTTAGAGTTAGGGTTAGGATTAGGTCTAGGGTTAGGATTCAGATTAGGTTGAGGGTTAGTTTCAGGGTTATTGTAAGGGTTAGGTTTAGGGTTACAGGTGGACTAGCATTCTGGTTAGAGTTAGGTTTAAGGTTAGGTTTTGGGTTTGGTTTAGGTTTAGGGTTAAGGTTACAGTTAGGGTTTGGATGAAGCTGAGCATCGGGTGAGGGTTATTTTTCGGGTTAGGGCTAGAGTTGGTCTTTGTGTTCAGTTAGTGTTAAGGTTAGGTTTAGGGTTCGGGTTAGGGCTAGGGGTTATATTTAGGGTTAGGTTTCGGGTTAGGCTTAGGGTTAGTGTGAAGTTTTGGTTAAGGGTGAGGGTTATGATAAGGGTTAGGGTTAGGGTTGGGATTATAGTTATTGTTAGTGGCTGGGTTTAGTGTGTTAGGGCTATGTTTCTGGTTAGGGTAGGGTTAAATTTAGCCTTAATGTTAGGGTTAGGGTTAGATTAGGGTTACTGTTCGGGTTAGGCTTAGGGTTAGGGATAAGGCCAGGGATGGCGTTAGGTTTCGGGTGGGGGATACGATTAGGGGTTAGGGTAAGGGTTAGGTTTAGGTTCAGAGTTAAGGTGAGGGTTTAGGGTAAGTGTTAGAGTTAGAGTTAGGGTTAGGGTTAGGGTGAAGTTTCAGTTAAGAGTGAGGGCTAGGGTAAGGGTTAGGATTAAGGTTAGAGTTAGGGTTCAGGATGGTGATAGGGTTAGGGTTAGAGTAGGGGTATGGTTAGGGTTAAGGCTAGGTTCACGTAAAGGGGAGGGCTAGGTTAGGGTTAGGGTTAGGTTTCGAGTTAGAATTAGTGCTACGGTTCAGGTTTAGGGTCAGTTTTAGAGTTTTGATTAGGTTTAGGGGAGAGTGAAGGTTAGGGTTACGTTTGGGTTTAGGGTAAGTTTGAGATGTTTAAGTCAGGGTTAGGGTTGGGATTAGGCATAGGGTTAGGGCTAGGGAAGGGCTTAGGTGTTCGTGTGAGGGTTAGAGTTAGGTTTAGAGTTAAGCTGATGTTTTAGGGTGTTCCGGTTCAGGTCAGGGTTAGAGTTAGGGTTAGGGTTAGGTTTAGGGTTAGGGCTAGAGTTAGGGGATAGTTTAGGATTAGGTTTAGTTTTAGGGTTAGGCTTAGGTTTAGGGTGAAGATTAGGTTAAGGATCAGGGTTAGGGTTAGTGTTAGGGTTAGGTGTTTGGGTTAAGGTTAGGGTCAGGTTTAGGGTTCGGTTTAGGGTTAGGGTTTGGGTGAAATTTAAGTTAAGGGTGAGTGTTGAGCTTAGGGTTAGGTTTAGGGTTTAGGGTTAGGGTTGAAGTTAGGATTAGGTTTAGGGTTCAGGTTAGGTTTAGGGTTAGGTTTAGGGGAAGTGTTAGGGTTAAGTCATGGTTAGGGTTAGGGCTAGGTTACGGTTAGAGATAGGGTTAGGTTAAGGGTTGGGATTAGGTTTAGATGTTAGGGTGAGGGTTAGTGCTAGGTTTCCATTTAAGCTGAGTGTGTAAGGTAAGATTTACGGTTAGGATTAGGGTTCAAGTTAGATTTAGGATCAGGGTTAGGGTTAGGTTTATGGTTAGGATTAGGGTTATTGTCAGGGTTAGGGGGAGATTTAGTGTTATGTTTAGTTTTAGGGTTAGGGTTAGGGTGAAGTTTATGTTAAGCGTGAGGGTTAGGGTTCAGGTTAGGGTCAGGATTAGGTTTAGGGTTAGGGTTAGTGTTAGGTTTAGCGTTAGTTTTAGTTTTGGTTAGGGTTTGGGTTTAAAGGAAATTGGGGTAGGTTTTTTTTTTGGGTTTCAGGTGGGCCAAGGTAAAGGTTAGGGTTAGGTTTAGGGGTAGGGTTACGGTTAAAGTTAGGGTTAGTCTTAGGTTAGGGATAGGGTGAAGTTTAAGATAGGGTGAGGTTTAGGGTTAGGGTTATGGCTAAGGTTTGGGTTAGTTTTCAGGTTAGTGTTAAGGTTATGTTTAGGTTTAGGGTTAAGTTTATGGGTTCTGTTGAGTTTTAGGGTTAGGGTTAGATTATAGCTTAGGGTTAAGTTTGGTATGACGGTAGGGTTAGGGTTACGGTTCGTGTTATGCATTGTGGTTGGGGTGTGAGTTAGGTTAAGGTTTAGGGCTGGGTAGGGTTAGGATTATGGTTATGGTAAAGTGTTAGGGGTTAGAGGTGTAGTTTAGGGTTAGGGTTTGGGTGAGGGTCCGGTTAGGCATTGTGGTTCTGGTCATGTTTAGGTTTGGTTAAGTGTTAGGGTTAGGTTTCTGATTAGGCTTAGTGCTAGCGTTAGGGTGGGAGTTAGGGTTAAGGTTTGGGTTAGGCTTTGGTGTCAGGGGTTTGGGTTAGGGTTATGGTTATTGTTAGGGCTTAGGGGTTCAGGTTACTGTTAGGGTTAGGTTTAGGGATAGCATTAGGGTTAGGGTTGTGGGATACGGTTAGGGGTTAGGGTGAGGGTTACGGTCAGTTTCACAGCTAAGGTGAGGGTTTAGGGTAAGTGTTCTGATTACGGTTAGAGTTAGAGTTAGGGTTAGGGTTAGGTGTAGGGTAAGATTTAGGTTTAGGTTCAGGTTTAGGGTTAGAGTTAGTGTTCTATTTAGGGTCAAGTTTAGAGTTAGGGTTAGGATTAGGTCTAGGGTTAGGATTCAGATTAGGTTGAGGGTTAGGTTCAGGGTTATTGTAAGGGTTAGGTTTAGGGTTACAGGTGGACTAGCATTCTGGTTAGAGTTAGGTTTAAGGTTAGGTTTTGGGTTTGGTTTAGGTTTAGGGTTAAGGTTACAGTTAGGGTTTGGATGAAGCTGAGCATCGGGTGAGGGTTATTTTTCGGGTTAGGGCTAGAGTTGGTCTTTGTGTTCAGTTAGTGTTAAGGTTAGGTTTAGGGTTCGGGTTAGGGCTAGGGGTTATATTTAGGGTTAGGTTTCGGGTTAGGCTTAGGGTTAGTGTGAAGTTTTGGTTAAGGGTGAGGGTTATGATAAGGGTTAGGGTTAGGGTTGGGATTATAGTTATTGTTAGTGGCTGGGTTTAGTGTGTTAGGGTTATGTTTCTGGTTAGGGTAGGGTTAAATTTAGCCTTAATGTTAGGGTTAGGGTTAGATTAGGGTTACTGTTCGGGTTAGGCTTAGGGTTAGGGATAAGGCCAGGGATGGCGTTAGGTTTCGGGTGGGGGATACGATTAGGGGTTAGGGTAAGGGTTAGGTTTAGGTTCAGAGTTAAGGTGAGGGTTTAGGGTAAGTGTTAGAGTTAGAGTTAGGGTTAGGGTTAGGGTGAAGTTTCAGTTAAGAGTGAGGGCTAGGGTAAGGGTTAGGATTAAGGTTAGAGTTAGGGTTCAGGATGGTGATAGGGTTAGGGTTAGAGTAGGGGTAAGGTTAGGGTTAAGGCTAGGTTCACGTAAAGGGGAGGGCTAGGTTAGGGTTAGGGTTAGGTTTCGAGTTAGAATTAGTGCTACGGTTCAGGTTTAGGGTCAGTTTTAGAGTTTTGATTAGGTTTAGGGGAGAGTGAAGGTTAGGGTTACGTTTGGGTTTAGGGTAAGTTTGAGATGTTTAAGTCAGGGTTAGGGTTGGGATTAGGCATAGGGTTAGGGCTAGGGAAGGGCTTAGGTGTTCGTGTGAGGGTTAGAGTTAGGTTTAGAGTTAAGCTGATGTTTTAGGGTGTTCCGGTTCAGGTCAGGGTTAGAGTTAGGGTTAGGGTTAGGTTTAGGGTTAGGGCTAGAGTTAGGGGATAGTTTAGGATTAGGTTTAGTTTTAGGGTTAGGCTTAGGTTTAGGGTGAAGATTAGGTTAAGGATCAGGGTTAGGGTTAGTGTTAGGGTTAGGTGTTTGGGTTAAGGTTAGGGTCAGGTTTAGGGTTCGGTTTAGGGTTAGGGTTTGGGTGAAATTTAAGTTAAGGGTGAGTGTTGAGCTTAGGGTTAGGTTTAGGGTTTAGGGTTAGGGTTGAAGTTAGGATTAGGTTTAGGGTTCAGGTTAGGTTTAGGGTTAGGTTTAGGGGAAGTGTTAGGGTTAAGTCATGGTTAGGGTTAGGGCTAGGTTACGGTTAGAGATAGGGTTAGGTTAAGGGTTGGGATTAGGTTTAGATGTTAGGGTGAGGGTTAGTGCTAGGTTTCCATTTAAGCTGAGTGTGTAAGGTAAGATTTACGGTTAGGATTAGGGTTCAAGTTAGATTTAGGATCAGGGTTAGGGTTAGGTTTATGGTTAGGATTAGGGTTATTGTCAGGGTTAGGGGGAGATTTAGTGTTATGTTTAGTTTTAGGGTTAGGGTTAGGGTGAAGTTTATGTTAAGCGTGAGGGTTAGGGTTCAGGTTAGGGTCAGGATTAGGTTTAGGGTTAGGGTTAGTGTTAGGTTTAGCGTTAGTTTTAGTTTTGGTTAGGGTTTGGGTTTAAAGGAAATTGGGGTAGGTTTTTTTTTTGGGTTTCAGGTGGGCCAAGGTAAAGGTTAGGGTTAGGTTTAGGGGTAGGGTTACGGTTAAAGTTAGGGTTAGTCTTAGGTTAGGGATAGGGTGAAGTTTAAGATAGGGTGAGGTTTAGGGTTAGGGTTATGGCTAAGGTTTGGGTTAGTTTTCAGGTTAGTGTTAAGGTTATGTTTAGGTTTAGGGTTAAGTTTATGGGTTCTGTTGAGTTTTAGGGTTAGGGTTAGATTATAGCTTAGGGTTAAGTTTGGTATGACGGTAGGGTTAGGGTTACGGTTCGTGTTATGCATTGTGGTTGGGGTGTGAGTTAGGTTAAGGTTTAGGGCTGGGTAGGGTTAGGATTATGGTTATGGTAAAGTGTTAGGGGTTAGAGGTGTAGTTTAGGGTTAGGGTTTGGGTGAGGGTCCGGTTAGGCATTGTGGTTCTGGTCATGTTTAGGTTTGGTTAAGTGTTAGGGTTAGGTTTCTGATTAGGCTTAGTGCTAGCGTTAGGGTGGGAGTTAGGGTTAAGGTTTGGGTTAGGCTTTGGTGTCAGGGGTTTGGGTTAGGGTTATGGTTATTGTTAGGGCTTAGGGGTTCAGGTTACTGTTAGGGTTAGGTTTAGGGATAGCATTAGGGTTAGGGTTGTGGGATACGGTTAGGGGTTAGGGTGAGGGTTACGGTCAGTTTCACAGCTAAGGTGAGGGTTTAGGGTAAGTGTTCTGATTACGGTTAGAGTTAGAGTTAGGGTTAGGGTTAGGTGTAGGGTAAGATTTAGGTTTAGGTTCAGGTTTAGGGTTAGAGTTAGTGTTCTATTTAGGGTCAAGTTTAGAGTTAGGGTTAGGATTAGGTCTAGGGTTAGGATTCGGATTAGGTTGAGGGTTAGGTTCAGGGTTATTGTAAGGGTTAGGTTTAGGGTTACAGGTGGACTAGCATTCTGGTTAGAGTTAGGTTTAAGGTTAGGTTTTGGGTTTGGTTTAGGTTTAGGGTTAAGGTTACAGTTAGGGTTTGGATGAAGCTGAGCATCGGGTGAGGGTTATTTTTCGGGTTAGGGCTAGAGTTGGTCTTTGTGTTCAGTCAGTGTTAAGGTTAGGTTTAGGGTTCGGATTAGGGCTAGGGGTTATATTTAGGGTTAGGTTTCGGGTTAGGCTTAGGGTTAGTGTGAAGTTTTGGTTAAGGGTGAGGGTTATGATAAGGGTTAGGGTTAGGGTTGGGATTATAGTTATTGTTAGTGGCTGGGTTAAGTGTGTCAGGGTTATGTTTCTGGTTAGGGTAGGGTTAAATTTAGCATTAATGTTAGGGTTAGGGTTAGATTAGGGTTACCGTTCGGGTTAGGCTTAGGGTTAGGGATAAGGCCAGGGATGGCGTTAGGTTTCGGGTGGGGGATACGATTAGGGGTTAGGGTAAGGGTTAGGTTTAGGTTTAGAGTTAAGGTGAGGGTTCAGGGTAAGTGTTAGAGTTAGAGTTAGGGTTAGGGTTAGGGTGAAGTTTCAGTTAAGAGTGAGGGCTAGGGTAAGGGTTAGGATTAAGGTTAGAGTTAGGGTTCAGGAAGGTGCTAGGGTTAGGGTGAGAGTAGGGGTAAGGTTAGGGTTAAGGCTAGGTTCACATAAAGGGTAGGGCTAGGTTAGGGTTAGGGTTAGGTTTCGAGTTAGAATTAGTGCTACGGTTCAGGTTTAGGGTCAGTTTTAGAGTTTTGATTAGGTTTAGGGGAGAGTGAAGGTTAGGGTTACGTTTGGGTTTAGGGTAAGTTTGAGATGTTTAAGTCAGGGTTAGGGTTGGGATTAGGCATAGGGTTAGGGCTAGGGAAGGGCTTAGGGGTTCGTGTGAGGGTTAGAGTTAGGTTTAGAGTTAAGCTGATGTTTGAGGGTGTTCCGGTTCAGGTCAGGGTTAGAGTTAGGGTTAGGGTTAGGTTTAGGGTTAGGGCTAGAGTTAGGGGATAGTTTAGGATTAGGTTTAGTTTTAGGGTTAGGCTTAGGTTTAGGGTGAAGATTAGGTTAAGGATCAGGGTTAGGGTTAGTGTTAGGGTTAGGTGTTTGGGTTAAGGTTAGGGTCAGGTTTAGGGTTCGGTTTAGGGTTCGGTTTAGGGTTAGGGTTTGGGTGAAATTTAAGTTAAGGGTGAGTGTTGAGCTTAGGGTTAGGTTTAGGGTTTAGGGTTAGGGTTGAAGTTAGGATTAGGTTTAGGGTTCAGGTTAGGTTTAGGGTTAGGTTTAGGGGAAGTGTTAGGGTTAAGTCATGGTTAGGGTTAGGGCTAGGTTACGGTTAGAGATAGGGTTAGGTTAAGGGTTGGGGTTAGGTTTAGATGTTAGGGTGAGGGTTAGTGCTAGGTTTCCATTTAAGCTGAGTGTGTAAGGTAAGATTTACGGTTAGGATTAGGGTTCAAGTTAGATTTAGGATCAGGGTTAGGGTTAGGTTTATGGTTAGGATTAGGGTTATTGTCAGGGTTAGGGGGAGATTTAGTGTTATGTTTAGTTTTAGGGTTAGGGTTAGGGTGAAGTTTATGTTAAGCGTGAGGGTTAGGGTTCAGGTTAGGGTCAGGATTAGGTTTAGGGTTAGGGTTAGTGTTAGGTTTAGCGTTAGTTTTAGTTTTGGTTAGGGTTTGGGTTTAAAGGAAATTGGGGTAGGTTTTTTTTTTGGGTTTCAGGTGGGCCAAGGTAAAGGTTAGGGTTAGGTTTAGGGGTAGGGTTACGGTTAAAGTTAGGGTTAGTCTTAGGTTAGGGATAGGGTGAAGTTGAAGATAGGGTGAGGTTTAGGGTTAGGGTTATGGCTAAGGTTTGGGTTAGTTTTCAGGTTAGTGTTAAGGTTATGTTTAGGTTTAGGGTTAAGTTTATGGGTTCTGTTGAGTTTTAGGGTTAGGGTTAGATTATAGCTTAGGGTTAAGTTTGGTATGACGGTAGGGTTAGGGTTACGGTTCGTGTTATGCATTGTGGTTGGGGTGTGAGTTAGGTTAAGGTTTAGGGCTGGGTAGGGTTAGGATTATGGTTATGGTAAAGTGTTAGGGGTTAGAGGTGTAGTTTAGGGTTAGGGTTTGGGTGAGGGTCCGGTTAGGCATTGTGGTTCTGGTCATGTTTAGGTTTGGTTAAGGGTTTGGGTTAGGTTTCTGATTAGGCTTAGGGTTAGTGCTAGCGTTAGGGTGAGAGTTAGGGTTAAGGTTTGGGTTAGGCTTTGGTGTCAGGGGTTAGTGTTTGGGTTAGGGTTATGGTTATTGTTAGGGCTTAGGGGTTCAGGTTACTGTTAGGGTTAGGTTTAGGGATAGCATTAGGGTTAGGGTTGTGGGATACGGTTAGGGGTTAGGGTGAGGGTTACGGTCAGTTTCACAGCTAAGGTGAGGGTTTAGGGTAAGTGTTCTGATTACGGTTAGAGTTAGAGTTAGGGTTAGGGTTAGGTGTAGGGTAAGATTTAGGTTTAGGTTCAGGTTTAGGGTTAGAGTTAGTGTTCTATTTAGGGTCAAGTTTAGAGTTAGGGTTAGGATTAGGTCTAGGGTTAGGATTCGGATTAGGTTGAGGGTTAGGTTCAGGGTTATTGTAAGGGTTAGGTTTAGGGTTACAGGTGGACTAGCATTCTGGTTAGAGTTAGGTTTAAGGTTAGGTTTTGGGTTTGGTTTAGGTTTAGGGTTAAGGTTACAGTTAGGGTTTGGATGAAGCTGAGCATCGGGTGAGGGTTATTTTTCGGGTTAGGGCTAGAGTTGGTCTTTGTGTTCAGTCAGTGTTAAGGTTAGGTTTAGGGTTCGGGTTAGGGCTAGGGGTTATATTTAGGGTTAGGTTTCGGGTTAGGCTTAGGGTTAGTGTGAAGTTTTGGTTAAGGGTGAGGGTTATGATAAGGGTTAGGGTTAGGGTTGGGATTATAGTTATTGTTAGTGGCTGGGTTTAGTGTGTTAGGGTTATGTTTCTGGTTAGGGTAGGGTTAAATTTGGCATTAATGTTAGGGTTAGGGTTAGATTAGGGTTACTGTTCGGGTTAGGCTTAGGGTTAGGGATAAGGCCAGGGATGGCGTTAGGTTTCGGGTGGGGGATACGATTAGGGGTTAGGGTAAGGGTTAGGTTTAGGTTTAGAGTTAAGGTGAGGGTTTAGGGTAAGTGTTAGAGTTAGAGTTAGGGTTAGGGTTAGGGTGAAGTTTCAGTTAAGAGTGAGGGCTAGGGTAAGGGTTAGGATTAAGGTTAGAGTTAGGGTTCAGGATGGTGATAGGGTTAGGGTTAGAGTAGGGGTAAGGTTAGGGTTAAGGCTAGGTTCACGTAAAGGGGAGGGCTAGGTTAGGGTTAGGTTTCGAGTTAGAATTAGTGCTACGGTTCAGGTTTAGGGTCAGTTTTAGAGTTTTGATTAGGTTTAGGGGAGAGTGAAGGTTAGGGTTACGTTTGGGTTTAGGGTAAGTTTGAGATGTTTAAGTCAGGGTTAGGGTTGGGATTAGGCATAGGGTTAGGGCTAGGGAAGGGCTTAGGGGTTCGTGTGAGGGTTAGAGTTAGGTTTAGAGTTAAGCTGATGTTTTAGGGTGTTCCGGTTCAGGTCAGGGTTAGAGTTAGGGTTAGGTTTAGGGTTAGGGCTAGAGTTAGGGGATAGTTTAGGATTAGGTTTAGTTTTAGGGTTGGGCTTAGGTTTAGGGTGAAGATTAGGTTAAGGATCAGGGTTAGGGTTAGTGTTAGGGTTAGGTGTTTGGGTTAAGGTTAGGGTCAGGTTTAGGGTTCGGTTTAGGGTTCGGTTTAGGGTTAGGGTTTGGGTGAAATTTAAGTTAAGGGTGAGTGTTGAGCTTAGGGTTAGGTTTAGGGTTTAGGGTTAGGGTTGAAGTTAGGATTAGGTTTAGGGTTCAGGTTAGGTTTAGGGTTAGGTTTAGGGGAAGTGTTAGGGTTAAGTCATGGTTAGGGTTAGGGCTAGGTTACGGTTAGAGATAGGGTTAGGTTAAGGGTTGGGGTTAGGTTTAGATGTTAGGGTGAGGGTTAGTGCTAGGTTTCCATTTAAGCTGAGTGTGTAAGGTAAGATTTACGGTTAGGATTAGGGTTCAAGTTAGATTTAGGATCAGGGTTAGGGTTAGGTTTATGGTTAGGATTAGGGTTATTGTCAGGGTTGGGGAGATTTAGTGTTATGTTTAGTTTTAGGGTTAGGGTTAGGGTGAAGTTTATGTTAAGCGTGAGGGTTAGGGTTCAGGTTAGGGTCAGGATTAGGTTTAGGGTTAGGGTTAGTGTTAGGTTTAGCGTTAGTTTTAGTTTTGGCTAGGGTTTGGGTTTAAAGGAAATTGGGGTAGGTTTTTTTTTTGGGTTTCAGGTGGGCCAAGGTAAAGGTTAGGGTTAGGTTTAGGGGTAGGGTTACGGTTAAAGTTAGGGTTAGTCTTAGGTTAGGGATAGGGTGAAGTTGAAGATAGGGTGAGGTTTAGGGTTAGGGTTATGGCTAAGGTTTGGGTTAGTTTTCAGGTTAGTGTTAAGGTTATGTTTAGGTTTAGGGTTAAGTTTATGGGTTCTGTTGAGTTTTAGGGTTAGGGTTAGATTATAGCTTAGGGTTAAGTTTGGTATGACGGTAGGGTTAGGGTTACGGTTCGTGTTATGCATTGTGGTTGGGGTGTGAGTTAGGTTAAGGTTTAGGGCTGGGTAGGGTTAGGATTATGGTTATGGTAAAGTGTTAGGGGTTAGAGGTGTAGTTTAGGGTTAGGGTTTGGGTGAGGGTCCGGTTAGGCATTGTGGTTCTGGTCATGTTTAGGTTTGGTTAAGGGTTTGGGTTAGGTTTCTGATTAGGCTTAGGGTTAGTGCTAGCGTTAGGGTGAGAGTTAGGGTTAAGGTTTGGGTTAGGCTTTGGTGTCAGGGGTTAGTGTTTGGGTTAGGGTTATGGTTATTGTTAGGGCTTAGGGGTTCAGGTTACTGTTAGGGTTAGGTTTAGGGATAGCATTAGGGTTAGGGTTGTGGGATACGGTTAGGGGTTAGGGTGAGGGTTACGGTCAGTTTCACAGCTAAGGTGAGGGTTTAGGGTAAGTGTTCTGATTAGGGTTAGAGTTAGAGTTAGGGTTAGGGTTAGGTGTAGGGTAAGATTTAGGTTTAGGTTCAGGTTTAGGGTTAGAGTTAGTGTTCTATTTAGGGTCAAGTTTAGAGTTAGGGTTAGGATTAGGTCTAGGGTTAGGATTCGGATTAGGTTGAGGGTTAGGTTCAGGGTTATTGTAAGGGTTAGGTTTAGGGTTACAGGTGGACTAGCATTCTGGTTAGAGTTAGGTTTAAGGTTAGGTTTTGGGTTTGGTTTAGGTTTAGGGTTAAGGTTACAGTTAGGGTTTGGATGAAGCTGAGCATCGGGTGAGGGTTATTTTTCGGGTTAGGGCTAGAGTTGGTCTTTGTGTTCAGTCAGTGTTAAGGTTAGGTTTAGGGTTCGGATTAGGGCTAGGGGTTATATTTAGGGTTAGGTTTCGGGTTAGGCTTAGGGTTAGTGTGAAGTTTTGGTTAAGGGTGAGGGTTATGATAAGGGTTAGGGTTAGGGTTGGGATTATAGTTATTGTTAGTGGCTGGGTTAAGTGTGTCAGGGTTATGTTTCTGGTTAGGGTAGGGTTAAATTTAGCATTAATGTTAGGGTTAGGGTTAGATTAGGGTTACCGTTCGGGTTAGGCTTAGGGTTAGGGATAAGGCCAGGGATGGCGTTAGGTTTCGGGTGGGGGATACGATTAGGGGTTAGGGTAAGGGTTAGGTTTAGGTTTAGAGTTAAGGTGAGGGTTCAGGGTAAGTGTTAGAGTTAGAGTTAGGGTTAGGGTTAGGGTGAAGTTTCAGTTAAGAGTGAGGGCTAGGGTAAGGGTTAGGATTAAGGTTAGAGTTAGGGTTCAGGAAGGTGCTAGGGTTAGGGTGAGAGTAGGGGTAAGGTTAGGGTTAAGGCTAGGTTCACATAAAGGGTAGGGCTAGGTTAGGGTTAGGGTTAGGTTTCGAGTTAGAATTAGTGCTACGGTTCAGGTTTAGGGTCAGTTTTAGAGTTTTGATTAGGTTTAGGGGAGAGTGAAGGTTAGGGTTACGTTTGGGTTTAGGGTAAGTTTGAGATGTTTAAGTCAGGGTTAGGGTTGGGATTAGGCATAGGGTTAGGGCTAGGGAAGGGCTTAGGGGTTCGTGTGAGGGTTAGAGTTAGGTTTAGAGTTAAGCTGATGTTTGAGGGTGTTCCGGTTCAGGTCAGGGTTAGAGTTAGGGTTAGGGTTAGGTTTAGGGTTAGGGCTAGAGTTAGGGGATAGTTTAGGATTAGGTTTAGTTTTAGGGTTAGGCTTAGGTTTAGGGTGAAGATTAGGTTAAGGATCAGGGTTAGGGTTAGTGTTAGGGTTAGGTGTTTGGGTTAAGGTTAGGGTCAGGTTTAGGGTTCGGTTTAGGGTTCGGTTTAGGGTTAGGGTTTGGGTGAAATTTAAGTTAAGGGTGAGTGTTGAGCTTAGGGTTAGGTTTAGGGTTTAGGGTTAGGGTTGAAGTTAGGATTAGGTTTAGGGTTCAGGTTAGGTTTAGGGTTAGGTTTAGGGGAAGTGTTAGGGTTAAGTCATGGTTAGGGTTAGGGCTAGGTTACGGTTAGAGATAGGGTTAGGTTAAGGGTTGGGGTTAGGTTTAGATGTTAGGGTGAGGGTTAGTGCTAGGTTTCCATTTAAGCTGAGTGTGTAAGGTAAGATTTACGGTTAGGATTAGGGTTCAAGTTAGATTTAGGATCAGGGTTAGGGTTAGGTTTATGGTTAGGATTAGGGTTATTGTCAGGGTTAGGGGGAGATTTAGTGTTATGTTTAGTTTTAGGGTTAGGGTTAGGGTGAAGTTTATGTTAAGCGTGAGGGTTAGGGTTCAGGTTAGGGTCAGGATTAGGTTTAGGGTTAGGGTTAGTGTTAGGTTTAGCGTTAGTTTTAGTTTTGGTTAGGGTTTGGGTTTAAAGGAAATTGGGGTAGGTTTTTTTTTTGGGTTTCAGGTGGGCCAAGGTAAAGGTTAGGGTTAGGTTTAGGGGTAGGGTTACGGTTAAAGTTAGGGTTAGTCTTAGGTTAGGGATAGGGTGAAGTTGAAGATAGGGTGAGGTTTAGGGTTAGGGTTATGGCTAAGGTTTGGGTTAGTTTTCAGGTTAGTGTTAAGGTTATGTTTAGGTTTAGGGTTAAGTTTATGGGTTCTGTTGAGTTTTAGGGTTAGGGTTAGATTATAGCTTAGGGTTAAGTTTGGTATGACGGTAGGGTTAGGGTTACGGTTCGTGTTATGCATTGTGGTTGGGGTGTGAGTTAGGTTAAGGTTTAGGGCTGGGTAGGGTTAGGATTATGGTTATGGTAAAGTGTTAGGGGTTAGAGGTGTAGTTTAGGGTTAGGGTTTGGGTGAGGGTCCGGTTAGGCATTGTGGTTCTGGTCATGTTTAGGTTTGGTTAAGGGTTTGGGTTAGGTTTCTGATTAGGCTTAGGGTTAGTGCTAGCGTTAGGGTGAGAGTTAGGGTTAAGGTTTGGGTTAGGCTTTGGTGTCAGGGGTTAGTGTTTGGGTTAGGGTTATGGTTATTGTTAGGGCTTAGGGGTTCAGGTTACTGTTAGGGTTAGGTTTAGGGATAGCATTAGGGTTAGGGTTGTGGGATACGGTTAGGGGTTAGGGTGAGGGTTACGGTCAGTTTCACAGCTAAGGTGAGGGTTTAGGGTAAGTGTTCTGATTACGGTTAGAGTTAGAGTTAGGGTTAGGGTTAGGTGTAGGGTAAGATTTAGGTTTAGGTTCAGGTTTAGGGTTAGAGTTAGTGTTCTATTTAGGGTCAAGTTTAGAGTTAGGGTTAGGATTAGGTCTAGGGTTAGGATTCGGATTAGGTTGAGGGTTAGGTTCAGGGTTATTGTAAGGGTTAGGTTTAGGGTTACAGGTGGACTAGCATTCTGGTTAGAGTTAGGTTTAAGGTTAGGTTTTGGGTTTGGTTTAGGTTTAGGGTTAAGGTTACAGTTAGGGTTTGGATGAAGCTGAGCATCGGGTGAGGGTTATTTTTCGGGTTAGGGCTAGAGTTGGTCTTTGTGTTCAGTCAGTGTTAAGGTTAGGTTTAGGGTTCGGGTTAGGGCTAGGGGTTATATTTAGGGTTAGGTTTCGGGTTAGGCTTAGGGTTAGTGTGAAGTTTTGGTTAAGGGTGAGGGTTATGATAAGGGTTAGGGTTAGGGTTGGGATTATAGTTATTGTTAGTGGCTGGGTTTAGTGTGTTAGGGTTATGTTTCTGGTTAGGGTAGGGTTAAATTTAGCATTAATGTTAGGGTTAGGGTTAGATTAGGGTTACTGTTCGGGTTAGGCTTAGGGTTAGGGATAAGGCCAGGGATGGCGTTAGGTTTCGGGTGGGGGATACGATTAGGGGTTAGGGTAAGGGTTAGGTTTAGGTTTAGAGTTAAGGTGAGGGTTTAGGGTAAGTGTTAGAGTTAGAGTTAGGGTTAGGGTTAGGGTGAAGTTTCAGTTAAGAGTGAGGGCTAGGGTAAGGGTTAGGATTAAGGTTAGAGTTAGGGTTCAGGATGGTGATAGGGTTAGGGTTAGAGTAGGGGTAAGGTCAGGGTTAAGGCTAGGTTCACGTAAAGGGGAGGGCTAGGTTAGGGTTAGGTTTCGAGTTAGAATTAGTGCTACGGTTCAGGTTTAGGGTCAGTTTTAGAGTTTTGATTAGGTTTAGGGGAGAGTGAAGGTTAGGGTTACGTTTGGGTTTAGGGTAAGTTTGAGATGTTTAAGTCAGGGTTAGGGTTGGGATTAGGCATAGGGTTAGGGCTAGGGAAGGGCTTAGGGGTTCGTGTGAGGGTTAGAGTTAGGTTTAGAGTTAAGCTGATGTTTTAGGGTGTTCCGGTTCAGGTCAGGGTTAGAGTTAGGGTTAGGGTTAGGTTTAGGGTTAGGGCTAGAGTTAGGGGATAGTTTAGGATTAGGTTTAGTTTTAGGGTTGGGCTTAGGTTTAGGGTGAAGATTAGGTTAAGGATCAGGGTTAGGGTTAGTGTTAGGGTTAGGTGTTTGGGTTAAGGTTAGGGTCAGGTTTAGGGTTCGGTTTAGGGTTCGGTTTAGGGTTAGGGTTTGGGTGAAATTTAAGTTAAGGGTGAGTGTTGAGCTTAGGGTTAGGTTTAGGGTTTAGGGTTAGGGTTGAAGTTAGGATTAGGTTTAGGGTTCAGGTTAGGTTTAGGGTTAGGTTTAGGGGAAGTGTTAGGGTTAAGTCATGGTTAGGGTTAGGGCTAGGTTACGGTTAGAGATAGGGTTAGGTTAAGGGTTGGGGTTAGGTTTAGATGTTAGGGTGAGGGTTAGTGCTAGGTTTCCATTTAAGCTGAGTGTGTAAGGTAAGATTTACGGTTAGGATTAGGGTTCAAGTTAGATTTAGGATCAGGGTTAGGGTTAGGTTTATGGTTAGGATTAGGGTTATTGTCAGGGTTGGGGAGATTTAGTGTTATGTTTAGTTTTAGGGTTAGGGTTAGGGTGAAGTTTATGTTAAGCGTGAGGGTTAGGGTTCAGGTTAGGGTCAGGATTAGGTTTAGGGTTAGGGTTAGTGTTAGGTTTAGCGTTAGTTTTAGTTTTGGTTAGGGTTTGGGTTTAAAGGAAATTGGGGTAGGTTTTTTTTTTGGGTTTCAGGTGGGCCAAGGTAAAGGTTAGGGTTAGGTTTAGGGGTAGGGTTACGGTTAAAGTTAGGGTTAGTCTTAGGTTAGGGATAGGGTGAAGTTGAAGATAGGGTGAGGTTTAGGGTTAGGGTTATGGCTAAGGTTTGGGTTAGTTTTCAGGTTAGTGTTAAGGTTATGTTTAGGTTTAGGGTTAAGTTTATGGGTTCTGTTGAGTTTTAGGGTTAGGGTTAGATTATAGCTTAGGGTTAAGTTTGGTATGACGGTAGGGTTAGGGTTACGGTTCGTGTTATGCATTGTGGTTGGGGTGTGAGTTAGGTTAAGGTTTAGGGCTGGGTAGGGTTAGGATTATGGTTATGGTAAAGTGTTAGGGGTTAGAGGTGTAGTTTAGGGTTAGGGTTTGGGTGAGGGTCCGGTTAGGCATTGTGGTTCTGGTCATGTTTAGGTTTGGTTAAGGGTTTGGGTTAGGTTTCTGATTAGGCTTAGGGTTAGTGCTAGCGTTAGGGTGAGAGTTAGGGTTAAGGTTTGGGTTAGGCTTTGGTGTCAGGGGTTAGTGTTTGGGTTAGGGTTATGGTTATTGTTAGGGCTTAGGGGTTCAGGTTACTGTTAGGGTTAGGTTTAGGGATAGCATTAGGGTTAGGGTTGTGGGATACGGTTAGGGGTTAGGGTGAGGGTTACGGTCAGTTTCACAGCTAAGGTGAGGGTTTAGGGTAAGTGTTCTGATTAGGGTTAGAGTTAGAGTTAGGGTTAGGGTTAGGTGTAGGGTAAGATTTAGGTTTAGGTTCAGGTTTAGGGTTAGAGTTAGTGTTCTATTTAGGGTCAAGTTTAGAGTTAGGGTTAGGATTAGGTCTAGGGTTAGGATTCGGATTAGGTTGAGGGTTAGGTTCAGGGTTATTGTAAGGGTTAGGTTTAGGGTTACAGGTGGACTAGCATTCTGGTAAGAGTTAGGTTTAAGGTTAGGTTTTGGGTTTGGTTTAGGTTTAGGGTTAAGGTTACAGTTAGGGTTTGGATGAAGCTGAGCATCGGGTGAGGGTTATTTTTCGGGTTAGGGCTAGAGTTGGTCTTTGTGTTTAGTTAGTGTTAAGGTTAGGTTTAGGGTTCGGGTTAGGCCTAGGGGTTATATTTAGGGTTAGGTTTCGGGTTAGGCTTAGGGTTAGTGTGAAGTTTTGGTTAAGGGTGAGGGTTATGATAAGGGTTAGGGTTAGGGTTGGGATTATAGTTATTGTTAGTGGCTGGGTTTAGTGTGTTAGGGTTATGTTTCTGGTTAGGGTAGGGTTAAATTTAGCATTAATGTTAGGGTTAGGGTTAGATTAGGGTTACTGTTCGGTTTAGGCTTAGGGTTAGGGATAAGGCCAGGGATGGCGTTAGGTTTCGGGTGGGGGATACGATTAGGGGTTAGGGTAAGGGTTAGGTTTAGGTTTAGAGTTAAGGTGAGGGTTTAGGGTAAGTGTTAGAGTTAGAGTTAGGGTTAGGGTTAGGGTGAAGTTTCAGTTAAGAGTGAGGGCTAGGGTAAGGGTTAGGATTAAGGTTAGAGTTAGGGTTCAGGATGGTGATAGGGTTAGGGTTAGAGTAGGGGTAAGGTTAGGGTTAAGGCTAGGTTCACGTAAAGGGTAGGGCTAGGTTAGGGTTAGGGTTAGGTTTCGAGTTAGAATTAGTGCTACGGTTCAGGTTTAGGGTCAGTTTTAGAGTTTTGATTAGGTTTAGGGGAGAGTGAAGGTTAGGGTTACGTTTGGGTTTAGGGTAAGTTTGAGATGTTTAAGTCAGGGTTAGGGTTGGGATTAGGCATAGGGTTAGGGCTAGGGAAGGGCTTAGGGGTTCGTGTGAGGGTTAGAGTTAGGTTTAGAGTTAAGCTGATGATTGAGGGTGTTCCGGTTCAGGTCAGGGTTAGAGTTAGGGTTAGGGTTAGGTTTAGGGTTAGGGCTAGAGTTAGGGGATAGTTTAGGATTAGGTTTAGTTTTAGGGTTAGGCTTAGGTTTAGGGTGAAGATTAGGTTAAGGATCAGGGTTAGGGTTAGTGTTAGGGTTAGGTGTTTGGGTTAAGGTTATGGTCAGGTTTAGGGTTGGGATTAGGGTTAGGGTTTGGGTGAAATTTAAGTTAAGGGTGAGTGTTGAGCTTAGGGTTAGTTTTAGGGTTTAGGGTTAGGGTTGAAGTTAGGATTAGGTTTAGGGTTCGGGTTAGGTTTAGGGTTAGGTTTAGGGGAAGTGTTAGGGTTAAGTCATGGTTAGGGTTAGGGCTAGGTTACGGTTAGAGATAGGGTTAGGTTAAGGGTTGGGGTTAGGTTTAGATGTTAGGGTGAGGGTTAGTGCTAGGTTTCCATTTAAGCTGAGTGTGTAAGGTAAGATTTACGGTTAGGATTAGGGTTCAAGTTAGATTTAGGATCAGGGTTAGGGTTAGGTTTATGGTTAGGATTAGGGTTATTGTCAGGGTTAGGGGGAGATTTAGTGTTATGTTTAGTTTTAGGGTTAGGGTTAGGGTGAAGTTTATGTTAAGCGTGAGGGTTAGGGTTCAGGTTAGGGTCAGGATTAGGTTTAGGGTTAGGGTTAGTGTTAGGTTTAGCGTTAGTTTTAGTTTTGGTTAGGGTTTGGGTTTAAAGGAAATTGGGGTAGGTTTTTTTTTTGGGTTTCAGGTGGGCCAAGGTAAAGGTTAGGGTTAGGTTTAGGGGTAGGGTTACGGTTAAAGTTAGGGTTAGTCTTAGGTTAGGGATAGGGTGAAGTTTAAGATAGGGTGAGGTTTAGGGTTAGGGTTATGGCTAAGGTTTGGGTTAGTTTTCAGGTTAGTGTTAAGGTTATGTTTAGGTTTAGGGTTAAGTTTATGGGTTCTGTTGAGTTTTAGGGTTAGGGTTAGATTATAGCTTAGGGTTAAGTTTGGTATGACGGTAGGGTTAGGGTTACGGTTCGTGTTATGCATTGTGGTTGGGGTGTGAGTTAGGTTAAGGTTTAGGGCTGGGTAGGGTTAGGATTATGGTTATGGTAAAGTGTTAGGGGTTAGAGGTGTAGTTTAGGGTTAGGGTTTGGGTGAGGGTCCGGTTAGGCATTGTGGTTCTGGTCATGTTTTGGTTTGGTTAAGGGTTTGGGTTAGGTTTCTGATTAGGCTTAGGGTTAGTGCTAGCGTTAGGGTGAGAGTTAGGGTTAAGGTTTGGGTTAGGCTTTGGTGTCAGGGGTTAGTGTTTGGGTTAGGGTTATGGTTATTGTTAGGGCTTAGGAGTTCAGGTTACTGTTAGGGTTAGGTTTAGGGATAGCATTAGGGTTAGGGTTGTGGGATACGGTTAGGGGTTAGGGTGAGGGTTACGGTCAGTTTCACAGCTAAGGTGAGGGTTTAGGGTAAGTGTTCTGATTAGGGTTAGAGTTAGAGTTAGGGTTAGGGTTAGGTGTAGGGTAAGATTTAGGTTTAGGTTCAGGTTTAGGGTTAGAGTTAGTGTTCTATTTAGGGTCAAGTTTAGAGTTAGGGTTAGGATTAGGTCTAGGGTTAGGATTCGGATTAGGTTGAGGGTTAGGTTCAGGGTTATTGTAAGGGTTAGGTTTAGGGTTACAGGTGGACTAGCATTCTGGTTAGAGTTAGGTTTAAGGTTAGGTTTTGGGTTTGGTTTAGGTTTAGGGTTAAGGTTACAGTTAGGGTTTGGATGAAGCTGAGCATCGGGTGAGGGTTATTTTTCGGGTTAGGGCTAGAGTTGGTCTTTGTGTTCAGTTAGTGTTAAGGTTAGGTTTAGGGTTCGGGTTAGGGCTAGGGGTTATATTTAGGGTTAGGTTTCGGGTTAGGCTTAGGGTTAGTGTGAAGTTTTGGTTAAGGGTGAGGGTTATGATAAGGGTTAGGGTTAGGGTTGGGATTATAGTTATTGTTAGTGGCTGGGTTTAGTGTGTTAGGGTTATGTTTCTGGTTAGGGTAGGGTTAAATTTAGCATTAATGTTAGGGTTAGGGTTAGATTAGGGTTACTGTTCGGGTTAGGCTTAGGGTTAGGGAGAAGGCCAGGGATGGCGTTAGGTTTCGGGTGGGGGATACGATTAGGGGTTAGGGTAAGGGTTAGGTTTAGGTTTAGAGTTAAGGTGAGGGTTTAGGGTAAGTGTTAGAGTTAGAGTTAGGGTTAGGGTTAGGGTGAAGTTTCAGTTAAGAGTGAGGGCTAGGGTAAGGGTTAGGATTAAGGTTAGAGTTAGGGTTCAGGATGGTGATAGGGTTAGGGTTAGAGTAGGGGTAAGGTTAGGGTTAAGGCTAGGTTCACGTAAAGGGGAGGGCTAGGTTAGGGTTAGGGTTAGGTTTCGAGTTAGAATTAGTGCTACGGTTCAGGTTTAGGGTCAGTTTTAGAGTTTTGATTAGGTTTAGGGGAGAGTGAAGGTTAGGGTTACGTTTGGGTTTAGGGTAAGTTTGAGATGTTTAAGTCAGGGTTAGGGTTGGGATTAGGCATAGGATTAGGGCTAGGGAAGGGCTTAGGGGTTCGTGTGAGGGTTAGAGTTAGGTTTAGAGTTAAGCTGATGTTTGAGGGTGTTCCGGTTCAGGTCAGGGTTAGAGTTAGGGTTAGGGTTAGGTTTAGGGTTAGGGCTAGAGTTAGGGGATAGTTTAGGATTAGGTTTAGTTTTAGGGTTAGGCTTAGGTTTAGGGTGAAGATTAGGTTAAGGATCAGGGTTAGGGTTAGTGTTAGGGTTAGGTGTTTGGGTTAAGGTTAGGGTCAGGTTTAGGGTTGGGATTAGGGTTAGGGTTTGGGTGAAATTTAAGTTAAGGGTGAGTGTTGAGCTTAGGGTTAGTTTTAGGGTTTAGGGTTAGGGTTTAAGTTAGGATTAGGTTTAGGGTTCGGGTTAGGTTTAGGGTTAGGTTTAGGGGAAGTGTTAGGGTTAAGTCATGGTTAGGGTTAGGTCTAGGTTACGGTTAGAGATAGGGTTAGGTTAAGGGTTGGGGTTAGGTTTAGATGTTAGGGTGAGGGTTAGTGCTAGGTTTCCATTTAAGCTGAGTGTGTAAGGTAAGATTTACGGTTAGGATTAGGGTTCAAGTTAGATTTAGGATCAGGGTTAGGGTTAGGTTTATGGTTAGGATTAGGGTTATTGTCAGGGTTAGGGGGAGATTTAGTGTTATGTTTAGTTTTAGGGTTAGGGTTAGGGTGAAGTTTATGTTAAGCGTGAGGGTTAGGGTTCAGGTTAGGGTCAGGATTAGGTTTAGGGTTAGGGTTAGTGTTAGGTTTAGCGTTAGTTTTAGTTTTGGTTAGGGTTTGGGTTTAAAGGAAATTGGGGTAGGTTTTTTTTTTGGGTTTCAGGTGGGCCAAGGTAAAGGTTAGGGTTAGGTTTAGGGGTAGGGTTACGGTTAAAGTTAGGGTTAGTCTTAGGTTAGGGATAGGGTGAAGTTGAAGATAGGGTGAGGTTTAGGGTTAGGGTTATGGCTAAGGTTTGGGTTAGTTTTCAGGTTAGTGTTAAGGTTATGTTTAGGTTTAGGGTTAAGTTTATGGGTTCTGTTGAGTTTTAGGGTTAGGGTTAGATTATAGCTTAGGGTTAAGTTTGGTATGACGGTAGGGTTAGGGTTACGGTTCGTGTTATGCATTGTGGTTGGGGTGTGAGTTAGGTTAAGGTTTAGGGCTGGGTAGGGTTAGGATTATGGTTATGGTAAAGTGTTAGGGGTTAGAGGTGTAGTTTAGGGTTAGGGTTTGGGTGAGGGTCCGGTTAGGCATTGTGGTTCTGGTCATGTTTTGGTTTGGTTAAGGGTTTGGGTTAGGTTTCTGATTAGGCTTAGGGTTAGTGCTAGCGTTAGGGTGAGAGTTAGGGTTAAGGTTTGGGTTAGGCTTTGGTGTCAGGGGTTAGTGTTTGGGTTAGGGTTATGGTTATTGTTAGGGCTTAGGGGTTCAGGTTACTGTTAGGGTTAGGTTTAGGGATAGCATTAGGGTTAGGGTTGTGGGATACGGTTAGGGGTTAGGGTGAGGGTTACGGTCAGTTTCACAGCTAAGGTGAGGGTTTAGGGTAAGTGTTCTGATTAGGGTTAGAGTTAGAGTTAGGGTTAGGGTTAGGTGTAGGTTAAGATTTAGGTTTAGGTTCAGGTTTAGGGTTAGAGTTAGTGTTCTATTTAGGGTCAAGTTTAGAGTTAGGGTTAGGATTAGGTCTAGGGTTAGGATTCGGATTAGGTTGAGGGTTAGGTTCAGGGTTATTGTAAGGGTTAGGTTTAGGGTTACAGGTGGACTAGCATTCTGGTTAGAGTTAGGTTTAAGGTTAGGTTTTGGGTTTGGTTTAGGTTTAGGGTTAAGGTTACAGTTAGGGTTTGGATGAAGCTGAGCATCGGGTGAGGGTTATTTTTCGGGTTAGGGCTAGAGTTGGTCTTTGTGTTCAGTTAGTGTTAAGGTTAGGTTTAGGGTTCGGGTTAGGGCTAGGGGTTATATTTAGGGTTAGGTTTCGGGTTAGGCTTAGGGTTAGTGTGAAGTTTTGGTTAAGGGTGAGGGTTATGATAAGGGTTAGGGTTAGGGTTGGGATTATAGTTATTGTTAGTGGCTGGGTTTAGTGTGTTAGGGTTATGTTTCTGGTTAGGGTAGGGTTAAATTTAGCATTAATGTTAGGGTTAGGGTTAGATTAGGGTTACTGTTCGGGTTAGGCTTAGGGTTAGGGATAAGGCCAGGGATGGCGTTAGGTTTCGGGTGGGGGATACGATTAGGGGTTAGGGTAAGGGTTAGGTTTAGGTTTAGAGTTAAGGTGAGGGTTTAGGGTAAGTGTTAGAGTTAGAGTTAGGGTTAGGGTTAGGGTGAAGTTTCAGTTAAGAGTGAGGGCTAGGGTAAGGGTTAGGATTAAGGTTAGAGTTAGGGTTCAGGATGGTGATAGGTTTAGGGTTAGGGTAGGGGTACGGTTAGGGTTAAGGCTAGGTTCACGTAAAGGGTAGGGCTAGGTTAGGGTTAGGGTTAGGTTTCGAGTTAGAATTAGTGCTACGGTTCAGGTTTAGGGTCAGTTTTAGAGTTTTGATTAGGTTTAGGGGAGAGTGAAGGTTAGGGTTACGTTTGGGTTTAGGGTAAGTTTGAGATGTTTAAGTCAGGGTTAGGGTTGGGATTAGGCATAGGATTAGGGCTAGGGAAGGACTTAGGGGTTCGTGTGAGGGTTAGAGTTAGGTTTAGAGTTAAGCTGATGTTTGAGGGTGTTCCGGTTCAGGTCAGGGTTAGAGTTAGGGTTAGGGTTAGGTTTAGGGTTAGGGCTAGAGTTAGGGGATAGTTTAGGATTAGGTTTAGTTTTAGGGTTAGGCTTAGGTTTAGGGTGAAGATTAGGTTAAGGATCAGGGTTAGGGTTAGTGTTAGGGTTAGGTGTTTGGGTTAAGGTTAGGGTCAGGTTTAGGGTTGGGATTAGGGTTAGGGTTTGGGTGAAATTTAAGTTAAGGGTGAGTGTTGAGCTTAGGGTTAGTTTTAGGGTTTAGGGTTAGGGTTTAAGTTAGGATTAGGTTTAGGGTTCGGGTTAGGTTTAGGGTTAGGTTTAGGGGAAGTGTTAGGGTTAAGTCATGGTTAGGGTTAGGTCTAGGTTACGGTTAGAGATAGGGTTAGGTTAAGGGTTGGGGTTAGGTTTAGATGTTAGGGTGAGGGTTAGTGCTAGGTTTCCATTTAAGCTGAGTGTGTAAGGTAAGATTTACGGTTAGGATTAGGGTTCAAGTTAGATTTAGGATCAGGGTTAGGGTTAGGTTTATGGTTAGGATTAGGGTTATTGTCAGGGTTAGGGGGAGATTTAGTGTTATGTTTAGTTTTAGGGTTAGGGTTAGGGTGAAGTTTATGTTAAGCGTGAGGGTTAGGGTTCAGGTTAGGGTCAGGATTAGGTTTAGGGTTAGGGTTAGTGTTAGGTTTAGCGTTAGTTTTAGTTTTGGTTAGGGTTTGGGTTTAAAGGAAATTGGGGTAGGTTTTTTTTTTGGGTTTCAGGTGGGCCAAGGTAAAGGTTAGGGTTAGGTTTAGGGGTAGGGTTACGGTTAAAGTTAGGGTTAGTCTTAGGTTAGGGATAGGGTGAAGTTTAAGATAGGGTGAGGTTTAGGGTTAGGGTTATGGCTAAGGTTTGGGTTAGTTTTCAGGTTAGTGTTAAGGTTATGTTTAGGTTTAGGGTTAAGTTTATGGGTTCTGTTGAGTTTTAGGGTTAGGGTTAGATTATAGCTTAGGGTTAAGTTTGGTATGACGGTAGGGTTAGGGTTACGGTTCGTGTTATGCATTGTGGTTGGGGTGTGAGTTAGGTTAAGGTTTAGGGCTGGGTAGGGTTAGGATTATGGTTATGGTAAAGTGTTAGGGGTTAGAGGTGTAGTTTAGGGTTAGGGTTTGGGTGAGGGTCCGGTTAGGCATTGTGGTTCTGGTCATGTTTTGGTTTGGTTAAGGGTTTGGGTTAGGTTTCTGATTAGGCTTAGGGTTAGTGCTAGCGTTAGGGTGAGAGTTAGGGTTAAGGTTTGGGTTAGGCTTTGGTGTCAGGGGTTAGTGTTTGGGTTAGGGTTATGGTTATTGTTAGGGCTTAGGGGTTCAGGTTACTGTTAGGGTTAGGTTTAGGGATAGCATTAGGGTTAGGGTTGTGGGATACGGTTAGGGGTTAGGGTGAGGGTTACGGTCAGTTTCACAGCTAAGGTGAGGGTTTAGGGTAAGTGTTCTGATTAGGGTTAGAGTTAGAGTTAGGGTTAGGGTTAGGTGTAGGTTAAGATTTAGGTTTAGGTTCAGGTTTAGGGTTAGAGTTAGTGTTCTATTTAGGGTCAAGTTTAGAGTTAGGGTTAGGATTAGGTCTAGGGTTAGGATTCGGATTAGGTTGAGGGTTAGGTTCAGGGTTATTGTAAGGGTTAGGTTTAGGGTTACAGGTGGACTAGCATTCTGGTTAGAGTTAGGTTTAAGGTTAGGTTTTGGGTTTGGTTTAGGTTTAGGGTTAAGGTTACAGTTAGGGTTTGGATGAAGCTGAGCATCGGGTGAGGGTTATTTTTCGGGTTAGGGCTAGAGTTGGTCTTTGTGTTCAGTTAGTGTTAAGGTTAGGTTTAGGGTTCGGGTTAGGGCTAGGGGTTATATTTAGGGTTAGGTTTCGGGTTAGGCTTAGGGTTAGTGTGAAGTTTTGGTTAAGGGTGAGGGTTATGATAAGGGTTAGGGTTAGGGTTGGGATTATAGTTATTGTTAGTGGCTGGGTTTAGTGTGTTAGGGTTATGTTTCTGGTTAGGGTAGGGTTAAATTTAGCATTAATGTTAGGGTTAGGGTTAGATTAGGGTTACTGTTCGGGTTAGGCTTAGGGTTAGGGATAAGGCCAGGGATGGCGTTAGGTTTCGGGTGGGGGATACGATTAGGGGTTAGGGTAAGGGTTAGGTTTAGGTTTAGAGTTAAGGTGAGGGTTTAGGGTAAGTGTTAGAGTTAGAGTTAGGGTTAGGGTTAGGGTGAAGTTTCAGTTAAGAGTGAGGGCTAGGGTAAGGGTTAGGATTAAGGTTAGAGTTAGGGTTCAGGATGGTGATAGGGTTAGGGTTAGAGTAGGGGTAAGGTTAGGGTTAAGGCTAGGTTCACGTAAAGGGTAGGGCTAGGTTAGGGTTAGGGTTAGGTTTCGAGTTAGAATTAGTGCTACGGTTCAGGTTTAGGGTCAGTTTTAGAGTTTTGATTAGGTTTAGGGGAGAGTGAAGGTTAGGGTTACGTTTGGGTTTAGGGTAAGTTTGAGATGTTTAAGTCAGGGTTAGGGTTGGGATTAGGCATAGGGTTAGGGCTAGGGAAGGGCTTAGGGGTTCGTGTGAGGGTTAGAGTTAGGTTTAGAGTTAAGCTGATGTTTTAGGGTGTTCCGGTTCAGGTCAGGGTTAGAGTTAGGGTTAGGGTTAGGTTTAGGGTTAGGGCTAGAGTTAGGGGATAGTTTAGGATTAGGTTTAGTTTTAGGGTTAGGCTTAGGTTTAGGGTGAAGATTAGGTTAAGGATCAGGGTTAGGGTTAGTGTTAGGGTTAGGTGTTTGGGTTAAGGTTAGGGTCAGGTTTAGGGTTCGGTTTAGGGTTCGGTTTAGGGTTAGGGTTTGGGTGAAATTTAAGTTAAGGGTGAGTGTTGAGCTTAGGGTTAGGTTTAGGGTTTAGGGTTAGGGTTTAAGTTAGGATTAGGTTTAGGGTTCGGGTTAGGTTTAGGGTTAGGTTTAGGGGAAGTGTTAGGGTTAAGTCATGGTTAGGGTTAGGGCTAGGTTACGGTTAGAGATAGGGTTAGGTTAAGGGTTGGGGTTAGGTTTAGATGTTAGGGTGAGGGTTAGTGCTAGGTTTCCATTTAAGCTGAGTGTGTAAGGTAAGATTTACGGTTAGGATTAGGGTTCAAGTTAGATTTAGGATCAGGGTTAGGGTTAGGTTTATGGTTAGGATTAGGGTTATTGTCAGGGTTAGGGGGAGATTTAGTGTTATGTTTAGTTTTAGGGTTAGGGTTAGGGTGAAGTTTATGTTAAGCGTGAGGGTTAGGGTTCAGGTTAGGGTCAGGATTAGGTTTAGGGTTAGGGTTAGTGTTAGGTTTAGCGTTAGTTTTAGTTTTGGTTAGGGTTTGGGTTTAAAGGAAATTGGGGTAGGTTTTTTTTTTGGGTTTCAGGTGGGCCAAGGTAAAGGTTAGGGTTAGGTTTAGGGGTAGGGTTACGGTTAAAGTTAGGGTTAGTCTTAGGTTAGGGATAGGGTGAAGTTGAAGATAGGGTGAGGTTTAGGGTTAGGGTTATGGCTAAGGTTTGGGTTAGTTTTCAGGTTAGTGTTAAGGTTATGTTTAGGTTTAGGGTTAAGTTTATGGGTTCTGTTGAGTTTTAGGGTTAGGGTTAGATTATAGCTTAGGGTTAAGTTTGGTATGACGGTAGGGTTAGGGTTACGGTTCGTGTTATGCATTGTGGTTGGGGTGTGAGTTAGGTTAAGGTTTAGGGCTGGGTAGGGTTAGGATTATGGTTATGGTAAAGTGTTAGGGGTTAGAGGTGTAGTTTAGGGTTAGGGTTTGGGTGAGGGTCCGGTTAGGCATTGTGGTTCTGGTCATGTTTTGGTTTGGTTAAGGGTTTGGGTTAGGTTTCTGATTAGGCTTAGGGTTAGTGCTAGCGTTAGGGTGAGAGTTAGGGTTAAGGTTTGGGTTAGGCTTTGGTGTCAGGGGTTAGTGTTTGGGTTAGGGTTATGGTTATTGTTAGGGCTTAGGGGTTCAGGTTACTGTTAGGGTTAGGTTTAGGGATAGCATTAGGGTTAGGGTTGTGGGATACGGTTAGGGGTTAGGGTGAGGGTTACGGTCAGTTTCACAGCTAAGGTGAGGGTTTAGGGTAAGTGTTCTGATTAGGGTTAGAGTTAGAGTTAGGGTTAGGGTTAGGTGTAGGTTAAGATTTAGGTTTAGGTTCAGGTTTAGGGTTAGAGTTAGTGTTCTATTTAGGGTCAAGTTTAGAGTTAGGGTTAGGATTAGGTCTAGGGTTAGGATTCGGATTAGGTTGAGGGTTAGGTTCAGGGTTATTGTAAGGGTTAGGTTTAGGGTTACAGGTGGACTAGCATTCTGGTTAGAGTTAGGTTTAAGGTTAGGTTTTGGGTTTGGTTTAGGTTTAGGGTTAAGGTTACAGTTAGGGTTTGGATGAAGCTGAGCATCGGGTGAGGGTTATTTTTCGGGTTAGGGCTAGAGTTGGTCTTTGTGTTCAGTTAGTGTTAAGGTTAGGTTTAGGGTTCGGGTTAGGGCTAGGGGTTATATTTAGGGTTAGGTTTCGGGTTAGGCTTAGGGTTAGTGTGAAGTTTTGGTTAAGGGTGAGGGTTATGATAAGGGTTAGGGTTAGGGTTGGGATTATAGTTATTGTTAGTGGCTGGGTTTAGTGTGTTAGGGTTATGTTTCTGGTTAGGGTAGGGTTAAATTTAGCATTAATGTTAGGGTTAGGGTTAGATTAGGGTTACTGTTCGGTTTAGGCATAGGGTTAGGGAGAAGGCCAGGGATGGCGTTAGGTTTCGGGTGGGGGATACGATTAGGGGTTAGGGTAAGGGTTAGGTTTAGGTTTAGAGTTAAGGTGAGGGTTTAGGGTAAGTGTTAGAGTTAGAGTTAGGGTTAGGGTTAGGGTGAAGTTTCAGTTAAGAGTGAGGGCTAGGGTAAGGGTTAGGATTAAGGTTAGAGTTAGGGTTCAGGATGGTGATAGGGTTAGGGTTAGAGTAGGGGTAAGGTTAGGGTTAAGGCTAGGTTCACGTAAAGGGGAGGGCTAGGTTAGGGTTAGGGTTCGGTTTCGAGTTAGAATTAGTGCTACGGTTCAGGTTTAGGGTCAGTTTTAGAGTTTTGATTAGGTTTAGGGGAGAGTGAAGGTTAGGGTTACGTTTGGGTTTAGGGTAAGTTTGAGATGTTTAAGTCAGGGTTAGGGTTGGGATTAGGCATAGGGTTAGGGCTAGGGAAGGGCTTAGGGGTTCGTGTGAGGGTTAGAGTTAGGTTTAGAGTTAAGCTGATGTTTGAGGGTGTTCCGGTTCAGGTCAGGGTTAGAGTTAGGGTTAGGGTTAGGTTTAGGGTTAGGGCTAGAGTTAGGGGATAGTTTAGGATTAGGTTTAGTTTTAGGGTTAGGCTTAGGTTTAGGGTGAAGATTAGGTTAAGGATCAGGGTTAGGGTTAGTGTTAGGGTTAGGTGTTTGGGTTAAGGTTAGGGTCAGGTTTAGGGTTCGGTTTAGGGTTCGGTTTAGGGTTAGGGTTTGGGTGAAATTTAAGTTAAGGGTGAGTGTTGAGCTTAGGGTTAGGTTTAGGGTTTAGGGTTAGGGTTGAAGTTAGGATTAGGTTTAGGGTTCGGGTTAGGTTTAGGGGAAGTGTTAGGGTTAAGTCATGGTTAGGGTTAGGGCTAGGTTACGGTTAGAGATAGGGTTAGGTTAAGGGTTGGGGTTAGGTTTAGATGTTAGGGTGAGGGTTAGTGCTAGGTTTCCATTTAAGCTGAGTGTGTAAGGTAAGATTTACGGTTAGGATTAGGGTTCAAGTTAGATTTAGGATCAGGGTTAGGGTTAGGTTTATGGTTAGGATTAGGGTTATTGTCAGGGTTAGGGGGAGATTTAGTGTTATGTTTAGTTTTAGGGTTAGGGTTAGGGTGAAGTTTATGTTAAGCGTGAGGGTTAGGGTTCAGGTTAGGGTCAGGATTAGGTTTAGGGTTAGGGTTAGTGTTAGGTTTAGCGTTAGTTTTAGTTTTGGTTAGGGTTTGGGTTTAAAGGAAATTGGGGTAGGTTTTTTTTTTGGGTTTCAGGTGGGCCAAGGTAAAGGTTAGGGTTAGGTTTAGGGGTAGGGTTACGGTTAAAGTTAGGGTTAGTCTTAGGTTAGGGATAGGGTGAAGTTGAAGATAGGGTGAGGTTTAGGGTTAGGGTTATGGCTAAGGTTTGGGTTAGTTTTCAGGTTAGTGTTAAGGTTATGTTTAGGTTTAGGGTTAAGTTTATGGGTTCTGTTGAGTTTTAGGGTTAGGGTTAGATTATAGCTTAGGGTTAAGTTTGGTATGACGGTAGGGTTAGGGTTACGGTTCGTGTTATGCATTGTGGTTGGGGTGTGAGTTAGGTTAAGGTTTAGGGCTGGGTAGGGTTAGGATTATGGTTATGGTAAAGTGTTAGGGGTTAGAGGTGTAGTTTAGGGTTAGGGTTTGGGTGAGGGTCCGGTTAGGCATTGTGGTTCTGGTCATGTTTTGGTTTGGTTAAGGGTTTGGGTTAGGTTTCTGATTAGGCTTAGGGTTAGTGCTAGCGTTAGGGTGAGAGTTAGGGTTAAGGTTTGGGTTAGGCTTTGGTGTCAGGGGTTAGTGTTTGGGTTAGGGTTATGGTTATTGTTAGGGCTTAGGGGTTCAGGTTACTGTTAGGGTTAGGTTTAGGGATAGCATTAGGGTTAGGGTTGTGGGATACGGTTAGGGGTTAGGGTGAGGGTTACGGTCAGTTTCACAGCTAAGGTGAGGGTTTAGGGTAAGTGTTCTGATTAGGGTTAGAGTTAGAGTTAGGGTTAGGGTTAGGTGTAGGTTAAGATTTAGGTTTAGGTTCAGGTTTAGGGTTAGAGTTAGTGTTCTATTTAGGGTCAAGTTTAGAGTTAGGGTTAGGATTAGGTCTAGGGTTAGGATTCGGATTAGGTTGAGGGTTAGGTTCAGGGTTATTGTAAGGGTTAGGTTTAGGGTTACAGGTGGACTAGCATTCTGGTTAGAGTTAGGTTTAAGGTTAGGTTTTGGGTTTGGTTTAGGTTTAGGGTTAAGGTTACAGTTAGGGTTTGGATGAAGCTGAGCATCGGGTGAGGGTTATTTTTCGGGTTAGGGCTAGAGTTGGTCTTTGTGTTCAGTTAGTGTTAAGGTTAGGTTTAGGGTTCGGGTTAGGGCTAGGGGTTATATTTAGGGTTAGGTTTCGGGTTAGGCTTAGGGTTAGTGTGAAGTTTTGGTTAAGGGTGAGGGTTATGATAAGGGTTAGGGTTAGGGTTGGGATTATAGTTATTGTTAGTGGCTGGGTTTAGTGTGTTAGGGTTATGTTTCTGGTTAGGGTAGGGTTAAATTTAGCATTAATGTTAGGGTTAGGGTTAGATTAGGGTTACTGTTCGGGTTAGGCTTAGGGTTAGGGAGAAGGCCAGGGATGGCGTTAGGTTTCGGGTGGGGGATACGATTAGGGGTTAGGGTAAGGGTTAGGTTTAGGTTTAGAGTTAAGGTGAGGGTTTAGGGTAAGTGTTAGAGTTAGAGTTAGGGTTAGGGTTAGGGTGAAGTTTCAGTTAAGAGTGAGGGCTAGGGTAAGGGTTAGGATTAAGGTTAGAGTTAGGGTTCAGGATGGTGATAGGGTTAGGGTTAGAGTAGGGGTAAGGTTAGGGTTAAGGCTAGGTTCACGTAAAGGGTAGGGCTAGGTTAGGGTTAGGGTTAGGTTTCGAGTTAGAATTAGTGCTACGGTTCAGGTTTAGGGTCAGTTTTAGAGTTTTGATTAGGTTTAGGGGAGAGTGAAGGTTAGGGTTACGTTTGGGTTTAGGGTAAGTTTGAGATGTTTAAGTCAGGGTTAGGGTTGGGATTAGGCATAGGGTTAGGGCTAGGGAAGGGCTTAGGGGTTCGTGTGAGGGTTAGAGTTAGGTTTAGAGTTAAGCTGATGTTTTAGGGTGTTCCGGTTCAGGTCAGGGTTAGAGTTAGGGTTAGGGTTAGGTTTAGGGTTAGGGCTAGAGTTAGGGGATAGTTTAGGATTAGGTTTAGTTTTAGGGTTAGGCTTAGGTTTAGGGTGAAGATTAGGTTAAGGATCAGGGTTAGGGTTAGTGTTAGGGTTAGGTGTTTGGGTTAAGGTTAGGGTCAGGTTTAGGGTTCGGTTTAGGGTTCGGTTTAGGGTTAGGGTTTGGGTGAAATTTAAGTTAAGGGTGAGTGTTGAGCTTAGGGTTAGGTTTAGGGTTTAGGGTTAGGGTTTAAGTTAGGATTAGGTTTAGGGTTCGGGTTAGGTTTAGGGTTAGGTTTAGGGGAAGTGTTAGGGTTAAGTCATGGTTAGGGTTAGGGCTAGGTTACGGTTAGAGATAGGGTTAGGTTAAGGGTTGGGGTTAGGTTTAGATGTTAGGGTGAGGGTTAGTGCTAGGTTTCCATTTAAGCTGAGTGTGTAAGGTAAGATTTACGGTTAGGATTAGGGTTCAAGTTAGATTTAGGATCAGGGTTAGGGTTAGGTTTATGGTTAGGATTAGGGTTATTGTCAGGGTTAGGGGGAGATTTAGTGTTATGTTTAGTTTTAGGGTTAGGGTTAGGGTGAAGTTTATGTTAAGCGTGAGGGTTAGGGTTCAGGTTAGGGTCAGGATTAGGTTTAGGGTTAGGGTTAGTGTTAGGTTTAGCGTTAGTTTTAGTTTTGGTTAGGGTTTGGGTTTAAAGGAAATTGGGGTAGGTTTTTTTTTTGGGTTTCAGGTGGGCCAAGGTAAAGGTTAGGGTTAGGTTTAGGGGTAGGGTTACGGTTAAAGTTAGGGTTAGTCTTAGGTTAGGGATAGGGTGAAGTTGAAGATAGGGTGAGGTTTAGGGTTAGGGTTATGGCTAAGGTTTGGGTTAGTTTTCAGGTTAGTGTTAAGGTTATGTTTAGGTTTAGGGTTAAGTTTATGGGTTCTGTTGAGTTTTAGGGTTAGGGTTAGATTATAGCTTAGGGTTAAGTTTGGTATGACGGTAGGGTTAGGGTTACGGTTCGTGTTATGCATTGTGGTTGGGGTGTGAGTTAGGTTAAGGTTTAGGGCTGGGTAGGGTTAGGATTATGGTTATGGTAAAGTGTTAGGGGTTAGAGGTGTAGTTTAGGGTTAGGGTTTGGGTGAGGGTCCGGTTAGGCATTGTGGTTCTGGTCATGTTTTGGTTTGGTTAAGGGTTTGGGTTAGGTTTCTGATTAGGCTTAGGGTTAGTGCTAGCGTTAGGGTGAGAGTTAGGGTTAAGGTTTGGGTTAGGCTTTGGTGTCAGGGGTTAGTGTTTGGGTTAGGGTTATGGTTATTGTTAGGGCTTAGGGGTTCAGGTTACTGTTAGGGTTAGGTTTAGGGATAGCATTAGGGTTAGGGTTGTGGGATACGGTTAGGGGTTAGGGTGAGGGTTACGGTCAGTTTCACAGCTAAGGTGAGGGTTTAGGGTAAGTGTTCTGATTAGGGTTAGAGTTAGAGTTAGGGTTAGGGTTAGGTGTAGGTTAAGATTTAGGTTTAGGTTCAGGTTTAGGGTTAGAGTTAGTGTTCTATTTAGGGTCAAGTTTAGAGTTAGGGTTAGGATTAGGTCTAGGGTTAGGATTCGGATTAGGTTGAGGGTTAGGTTCAGGGTTATTGTAAGGGTTAGGTTTAGGGTTACAGGTGGACTAGCATTCTGGTTAGAGTTAGGTTTAAGGTTAGGTTTTGGGTTTGGTTTAGGTTTAGGGTTAAGGTTACAGTTAGGGTTTGGATGAAGCTGAGCATCGGGTGAGGGTTATTTTTCGGGTTAGGGCTAGAGTTGGTCTTTGTGTTCAGTTAGTGTTAAGGTTAGGTTTAGGGTTCGGGTTAGGGCTAGGGGTTATATTTAGGGTTAGGTTTCGGGTTAGGCTTAGGGTTAGTGTGAAGTTTTGGTTAAGGGTGAGGGTTATGATAAGGGTTAGGGTTAGGGTTGGGATTATAGTTATTGTTAGTGGCTGGGTTTAGTGTGTTAGGGTTATGTTTCTGGTTAGGGTAGGGTTAAATTTAGCATTAATGTTAGGGTTAGGGTTAGATTAGGGTTACTGTTCGGGTTAGGCTTAGGGTTAGGGAGAAGGCCAGGGATGGCGTTAGGTTTCGGGTGGGGGATACGATTAGGGGTTAGGGTAAGGGTTAGGTTTAGGTTTAGAGTTAAGGTGAGGGTTTAGGGTAAGTGTTAGAGTTAGAGTTAGGGTTAGGGTTAGGGTGAAGTTTCAGTTAAGAGTGAGGGCTAGGGTAAGGGTTAGGATTAAGGTTAGAGTTAGGGTTCAGGATGGTGATAGGGTTAGGGTTAGAGTAGGGGTAAGGTTAGGGTTAAGGCTAGGTTCACGTAAAGGGTAGGGCTAGGTTAGGGTTAGGGTTAGGTTTCGAGTTAGAATTAGTGCTACGGTTCAGGTTTAGGGTCAGTTTTAGAGTTTTGATTAGGTTTAGGGGAGAGTGAAGGTTAGGGTTACGTTTGGGTTTAGGGTAAGTTTGAGATGTTTAAGTCAGGGTTAGGGTTGGGATTAGGCATAGGGTTAGGGCTAGGGAAGGGCTTAGGGGTTCGTGTGAGGGTTAGAGTTAGGTTTAGAGTTAAGCTGATGTTTTAGGGTGTTCCGGTTCAGGTCAGGGTTAGAGTTAGGGTTAGGGTTAGGTTTAGGGTTAGGGCTAGAGTTAGGGGATAGTTTAGGATTAGGTTTAGTTTTAGGGTTAGGCTTAGGTTTAGGGTGAAGATTAGGTTAAGGATCAGGGTTAGGGTTAGTGTTAGGGTTAGGTGTTTGGGTTAAGGTTAGGGTCAGGTTTAGGGTTCGGTTTAGGGTTCGGTTTAGGGTTAGGGTTTGGGTGAAATTTAAGTTAAGGGTGAGTGTTGAGCTTAGGGTTAGGTTTAGGGTTTAGGGTTAGGGTTTAAGTTAGGATTAGGTTTAGGGTTCGGGTTAGGTTTAGGGTTAGGTTTAGGGGAAGTGTTAGGGTTAAGTCATGGTTAGGGTTAGGGCTAGGTTACGGTTAGAGATAGGGTTAGGTTAAGGGTTGGGGTTAGGTTTAGATGTTAGGGTGAGGGTTAGTGCTAGGTTTCCATTTAAGCTGAGTGTGTAAGGTAAGATTTACGGTTAGGATTAGGGTTCAAGTTAGATTTAGGATCAGGGTTAGGGTTAGGTTTATGGTTAGGATTAGGGTTATTGTCAGGGTTAGGGGGAGATTTAGTGTTATGTTTAGTTTTAGGGTTAGGGTTAGGGTGAAGTTTATGTTAAGCGTGAGGGTTAGGGTTCAGGTTAGGGTCAGGATTAGGTTTAGGGTTAGGGTTAGTGTTAGGTTTAGCGTTAGTTTTAGTTTTGGTTAGGGTTTGGGTTTAAAGGAAATTGGGGTAGGTTTTTTTTTTGGGTTTCAGGTGGGCCAAGGTAAAGGTTAGGGTTAGGTTTAGGGGTAGGGTTACGGTTAAAGTTAGGGTTAGTCTTAGGTTAGGGATAGGGTGAAGTTGAAGATAGGGTGAGGTTTAGGGTTAGGGTTATGGCTAAGGTTTGGGTTAGTTTTCAGGTTAGTGTTAAGGTTATGTTTAGGTTTAGGGTTAAGTTTATGGGTTCTGTTGAGTTTTAGGGTTAGGGTTAGATTATAGCTTAGGGTTAAGTTTGGTATGACGGTAGGGTTAGGGTTACGGTTCGTGTTATGCATTGTGGTTGGGGTGTGAGTTAGGTTAAGGTTTAGGGCTGGGTAGGGTTAGGATTATGGTTATGGTAAAGTGTTAGGGGTTAGAGGTGTAGTTTAGGGTTAGGGTTTGGGTGAGGGTCCGGTTAGGCATTGTGGTTCTGGTCATGTTTTGGTTTGGTTAAGGGTTTGGGTTAGGTTTCTGATTAGGCTTAGGGTTAGTGCTAGCGTTAGGGTGAGAGTTAGGGTTAAGGTTTGGGTTAGGCTTTGGTGTCAGGGGTTAGTGTTTGGGTTAGGGTTATGGTTATTGTTAGGGCTTAGGGGTTCAGGTTACTGTTAGGGTTAGGTTTAGGGATAGCATTAGGGTTAGGGTTGTGGGATACGGTTAGGGGTTAGGGTGAGGGTTACGGTCAGTTTCACAGCTAAGGTGAGGGTTTAGGGTAAGTGTTCTGATTAGGGTTAGAGTTAGAGTTAGGGTTAGGGTTAGGTGTAGGTTAAGATTTAGGTTTAGGTTCAGGTTTAGGGTTAGAGTTAGTGTTCTATTTAGGGTCAAGTTTAGAGTTAGGGTTAGGATTAGGTCTAGGGTTAGGATTCGGATTAGGTTGAGGGTTAGGTTCAGGGTTATTGTAAGGGTTAGGTTTAGGGTTACAGGTGGACTAGCATTCTGGTTAGAGTTAGGTTTAAGGTTAGGTTTTGGGTTTGGTTTAGGTTTAGGGTTAAGGTTACAGTTAGGGTTTGGATGAAGCTGAGCATCGGGTGAGGGTTATTTTTCGGGTTAGGGCTAGAGTTGGTCTTTGTGTTCAGTTAGTGTTAAGGTTAGGTTTAGGGTTCGGGTTAGGGCTAGGGGTTATATTTAGGGTTAGGTTTCGGGTTAGGCTTAGGGTTAGTGTGAAGTTTTGGTTAAGGGTGAGGGTTATGATAAGGGTTAGGGTTAGGGTTGGGATTATAGTTATTGTTAGTGGCTGGGTTTAGTGTGTTAGGGTTATGTTTCTGGTTAGGGTAGGGTTAAATTTAGCATTAATGTTAGGGTTAGGGTTAGATTAGGGTTACTGTTCGGGTTAGGCTTAGGGTTAGGGAGAAGGCCAGGGATGGCGTTAGGTTTCGGGTGGGGGATACGATTAGGGGTTAGGGTAAGGGTTAGGTTTAGGTTTAGAGTTAAGGTGAGGGTTTAGGGTAAGTGTTAGAGTTAGAGTTAGGGTTAGGGTTAGGGTGAAGTTTCAGTTAAGAGTGAGGGCTAGGGTAAGGGTTAGGATTAAGGTTAGAGTTAGGGTTCAGGATGGTGATAGGGTTAGGGTTAGAGTAGGGGTAAGGTTAGGGTTAAGGCTAGGTTCACGTAAAGGGGAGGGCTAGGTTAGGGTTAGGGTTAGGTATAGAGTTAGAATTAGTGCTACGGTTCAGGTTTAGGGTCAGTTTTAGAGTTTTGATTAGGTTTAGGGGAGAGTGAAGGTTAGGGTTACGTTTGGGTTTAGGGTAAGTTTGAGATGTTTAAGTCAGGGTTAGGGTTGGGATTAGGCATAGGGTTAGGGCTAGGGAAGGGCTTAGGGGTTCGTGTGAGGGTTAGAGTTAGGTTTAGAGTTAAGCTGATGTTTTAGGGTGTTCCGGTTCAGGTCAGGGTTAGAGTTAGGGTTAGGGTTAGGTTTAGGGTTAGGGCTAGAGTTAGGGGATAGTTTAGGATTAGGTTTAGTTTTAGGGTTAGGCTTAGGTTTAGGGTGAAGATTAGGTTAAGGATCAGGGTTAGGGTTAGTGTTAGGGTTAGGTGTTTGGGTTAAGGTTAGGGTCAGGTTTAGGGTTCGGTTTAGGGTTCGGTTTAGGGTTAGGGTTTGGGTGAAATTTAAGTTAAGGGTGAGTGTTGAGCTTAGGGTTAGGTTTAGGGTTTAGGGTTAGGGTTGAAGTTAGGATTAGGTTTAGGGTTCGGGTTAGGTTTAGGGGAAGTGTTAGGGTTAAGTCATGGTTAGGGTTAGGGCTAGGTTACGGTTAGAGATAGGGTTAGGTTAAGGGTTGGGGTTAGGTTTAGATGTTAGGGTGAGGGTTAGTGCTAGGTTTCCATTTAAGCTGAGTGTGTAAGGTAAGATTTACGGTTAGGATTAGGGTTCAAGTTAGATTTAGGATCAGGGTTAGGGTTAGGTTTATGGTTAGGATTAGGGTTATTGTCAGGGTTAGGGGGAGATTTAGTGTTATGTTTAGTTTTAGGGTTAGGGTTAGGGTGAAGTTTATGTTAAGCGTGAGGGTTAGGGTTCAGGTTAGGGTCAGGATTAGGTTTAGGGTTAGGGTTAGTGTTAGGTTTAGCGTTAGTTTTAGTTTTGGTTAGGGTTTGGGTTTAAAGGAAATTGGGGTAGGTTTTTTTTTTGGGTTTCAGGTGGGCGAAGGTAAAGGTTAGGGTTAGGTTTAGGGGTAGGGTTACGGTTAAAGTTAGGGTTAGTCTTAGGTTAGGGATAGGGTGAAGTTGAAGATAGGGTGAGGTTTAGGGTTAGGGTTATGGCTAAGGTTTGGGTTAGTTTTCAGGTTAGTGTTAAGGTTATGTTTAGGTTTAGGGTTAAGTTTATGGGTTCTGTTGAGTTTTAGGGTTAGGGTTAGATTATAGCTTAGGGTTAAGTTTGGTATGACGGTAGGGTTAGGGTTACGGTTCGTGTTATGCATTGTGGTTGGGGTGTGAGTTAGGTTAAGGTTTAGGGCTGGGTAGGGTTAGGATTATGGTTATGGCAAAGTGTTAGGGGTTAGAGGTGTAGTTTAGGGTTAGGGTTTGGGTGAGGGTCCGGTTAGGCATTGTGGTTCTGGTCATGTTTAGGTTTGGTTAAGGGTTAGGGTTAGGTTTCTGATTAGGCTTAGTGCTAGCGTTAGGGTGGGAGTTAGGGTTAAGGTTTGGGTTAGGCTTTGGTGTCAGGGGTTAGTGTTTGGGTTAGGGTTATGGTTATTGTTAGGGCTTAGGGGTTCAGGTTACTGTTAGGGTTAGGTTTAGGGATAGCATTAGGGTTAGGGTTGTGGGATACGGTTAGGGGTTAGGGTGAGGGTTACGGTCAGTTTCACAGCTAAGGTGAGGGTTTAGGGTAAGTGTTCTGATTAGGGTTAGAGTTAGAGTTAGGGTTAGGGTTAGGTGTAGGGTAAGATTTAGGTTTAGGTTCAGGTTTAGGGTTAGAGTTAGTGTTCTATTTAGGGTCAAGTTTAGAGTTAGGGTTAGGATTAGGTCTAGGGTTAGGATTCGGATTAGGTTGAGGGTTAGGTTCAGGGTTATTGTAAGGGTTAGGTTTAGGGTTACAGGTGGACTAGCATTCTGGTTAGAGTTAGGTTTAAGGTTAGGTTTTGGGTTTGGTTTAGGTTTAGGGTTAAGGTTACAGTTAGGGTTTGGATGAAGCTGAGCATCGGGTGAGGGTTATTTTTCGGGTTAGGGCTAGAGTTGGTCTTTGTTTTCAGTTAGTGTTAAGGTTAGGTTTAGGGTTCGGGTTAGGGCTAGGGGTTATATTTAGGGTTAGGTTTCGGGTTAGGCTTAGGGTTACTGTGAAGTTTTGGTTAAGGGTGAGGGTTATGATAAGGGTTAGGGTTAGGGTTGGGATTATAGTTATTTTTAGTGGCTAGGTTTAGTGTGTCAGGGTTATGTTTCTGGTTAGGGTAGGGTTAAATTTAGCATTAATGTTAGGGTTAGGGTTAGATTAGGGTTACTGTTCGGGTTAGGCTTAGGGTTAGGGATAAGGCCAGGGATGGCGTTAGGTTTCGGGTGGGGGATACGATTAGGGGTTAGGGTAAGGGTTAGGTTTAGGTTTAGAGTTAAGGTGAGGGTTCAGGGTAAGTGTTAGAGTTAGAGTTAGGGTTAGGGTTAGGGTGAAGTTTCAGTTAAGAGTGAGGGCTAGGGTAAGGGTTAGGATTAAGGTTAGAGTTAGGGTTCAGGATGGTGATAGGGTTAGGGTTAGAGTAGGGGTAAGGTTAGGGTTAAGGCTAGGTTCACGTAAAGGGTAGGGCTAGGTTAGGGTTAGGGTTAGGTTTAGAGTTAGAATTAGTGCTACGGTTCAGGTTTAGGGTCAGTTTTAGAGTTTTGATTAGGTTTAGGGGAGAGTGAAGGTTAGGGTTACGTTTGGGTTTAGGGTAAGTTTGAGATGTTTAAGTCAGGGTTAGGGTTGGGATTAGGCATAGGGTTAGGGCTAGGGAAGGGCTTAGGGGTTCGTGTGAGGGTTAGAGTTAGGTTTAGAGTTAAGCTGATGTTTTAGGGTGTTCCGGTTCAGGTCAGGGTTAGAGTTAGGGTTAGGGTTAGGTTTAGGGTTAGGGCTAGAGTTAGGGGATAGTTTAGGATTAGGTTTAGTTTTAGGGTTAGGCTTAGGTTTAGGGTGAAGATTAGGTTAAGGATCAGGGTTAGGGTTAGTGTTAGGGTTAGGTGTTTGGGTTAAGGTTAGGGTCAGGTTTAGGGTTCGGTTTAGGGTTCGGTTTAGGGTTAGGGTTTGGGTGAAATTTAAGTTAAGGGTGAGTGTTGAGCTTAGGGTTAGGTTTAGGGTTTAGGGTTAGGGTTGAAGTTAGGATTAGGTTTAGGGTTCGGGTTAGGTTTAGGGGAAGTGTTAGGGTTAAGTCATGGTTAGGGTTAGGGCTAGGTTACGGTTAGAGATAGGGTTAGGTTAAGGGTTGGGGTTAGGTTTAGATGTTAGGGTGAGGGTTAGTGCTAGGTTTCCATTTAAGCTGAGTGTGTAAGGTAAGATTTACGGTTAGGATTAGGGTTCAAGTTAGATTTAGGATCAGGGTTAGGGTTAGGTTTATGGTTAGGATTAGGGTTATTGTCAGGGTTAGGGGGAGATTTAGTGTTATGTTTAGTTTTAGGGTTAGGGTTAGGGTGAAGTTTATGTTAAGCGTGAGGGTTAGGGTTCAGGTTAGGGTCAGGATTAGGTTTAGGGTTAGGGTTAGTGTTAGGTTTAGCGTTAGTTTTAGTTTTGGTTAGGGTTTGGGTTTAAAGGAAATTGGGGTAGGTTTTTTTTTTGGGTTTCAGGTGGGCGAAGGTAAAGGTTAGGGTTAGGTTTAGGGGTAGGGTTACGGTTAAAGTTAGGGTTAGTCTTAGGTTAGGGATAGGGTGAAGTTGAAGATAGGGTGAGGTTTAGGGTTAGGGTTATGGCTAAGGTTTGGGTTAGTTTTCAGGTTAGTGTTAAGGTTATGTTTAGGTTTAGGGTTAAGTTTATGGGTTCTGTTGAGTTTTAGGGTTAGGGTTAGATTATAGCTTAGGGTTAAGTTTGGTATGACGGTAGGGTTAGGGTTACGGTTCGTGTTATGCATTGTGGTTGGGGTGTGAGTTAGGTTAAGGTTTAGGGCTGGGTAGGGTTAGGATTATGGTTATGGCAAAGTGTTAGGGGTTAGAGGTGTAGTTTAGGGTTAGGGTTTGGGTGAGGGTCCGGTTAGGCATTGTGGTTCTGGTCATGTTTAGGTTTGGTTAAGGGTTAGGGTTAGGTTTCTGATTAGGCTTAGTGCTAGCGTTAGGGTGGGAGTTAGGGTTAAGGTTTGGGTTAGGCTTTGGTGTCAGGGGTTAGTGTTTGGGTTAGGGTTATGGTTATTGTTAGGGCTTAGGGGTTCAGGTTACTGTTAGGGTTAGGTTTAGGGATAGCATTAGGGTTAGGGTTGTGGGATACGGTTAGGGGTTAGGGTGAGGGTTACGGTCAGTTTCACAGCTAAGGTGAGGGTTTAGGGTAAGTGTTCTGATTAGGGTTAGAGTTAGAGTTAGGGTTAGGGTTAGGTGTAGGGTAAGATTTAGGTTTAGGTTCAGGTTTAGGGTTAGAGTTAGTGTTCTATTTAGGGTCAAGTTTAGAGTTAGGGTTAGGATTAGGTCTAGGGTTAGGATTCGGATTAGGTTGAGGGTTAGGTTCAGGGTTATTGTAAGGGTTAGGTTTAGGGTTACAGGTGGACTAGCATTCTGGTTAGAGTTAGGTTTAAGGTTAGGTTTTGGGTTTGGTTTAGGTTTAGGGTTAAGGTTACAGTTAGGGTTTGGATGAAGCTGAGCATCGGGTGAGGGTTATTTTTCGGGTTAGGGCTAGAGTTGGTCTTTGTTTTCAGTTAGTGTTAAGGTTAGGTTTAGGGTTCGGGTTAGGGCTAGGGGTTATATTTAGGGTTAGGTTTCGGGTTAGGCTTAGGGTTACTGTGAAGTTTTGGTTAAGGGTGAGGGTTATGATAAGGGTTAGGGTTAGGGTTGGGATTATAGTTATTTTTAGTGGCTAGGTTTAGTGTGTCAGGGTTATGTTTCTGGTTAGGGTAGGGTTAAATTTAGCATTAATGTTAGGGTTAGGGTTAGATTAGGGTTACTGTTCGGGTTAGGCTTAGGGTTAGGGATAAGGCCAGGGATGGCGTTAGGTTTCGGGTGGGGGATACGATTAGGGGTTAGGGTAAGGGTTAGGTTTAGGTTTAGAGTTAAGGTGAGGGTTCAGGGTAAGTGTTAGAGTTAGAGTTAGGGTTAGGGTTAGGGTGAAGTTTCAGTTAAGAGTGAGGGCTAGGGTAAGGGTTAGGATTAAGGTTAGAGTTAGGGTTCAGGATGGTGATAGGGTTAGGGTTAGAGTAGGGGTAAGGTTAGGGTTAAGGCTAGGTTCACGTAAAGGGTAGGGCTAGGTTAGGGTTAGGGTTAGGTTTAGAGTTAGAATTAGTGCTACGGTTCAGGTTTAGGGTCAGTTTTAGAGTTTTGATTAGGTTTAGGGGAGAGTGAAGGTTAGGGTTACGTTTGGGTTTAGGGTAAGTTTGAGATGTTTAAGTCAGGGTTAGGGTTGGGATTAGGCATAGGTTTAGGGCTAGGGAAGGGCTTAGGGGTTCGTGTGAGGGTTAGAGTTAGGTTTAGAGTTAAGCTGATGTTTGAGGGTGTTCCGGTTCAGGTCAGGGTTAGAGTTAGGGTTAGGGTTAGGTTTAGGGTTAGGGCTAGAGTTAGGGGATAGTTTAGGATTAGGTTTAGTTTTAGGGTTAGGCTTAGGTTTAGGGTGAAGATTAGGTTAAGGATCAGGGTTAGGGTTAGTGTTAGGGTTAGGTGTTTGGGTTAAGGTTAGGGTCAGGTTTAGGGTTCGGTTTAGGGTTCGGTTTAGGGTTAGGGTTTGGGTGAAATTTAAGTTAAGGGTGAGTGTTGAGCTTAGGGTTAGGTTTAGGGTTTAGGGTTAGGGTTGAAGTTAGGATTAGGTTTAGGGTTCGGGTTAGGTTTAGGGTTAGGTTTAGGGGAAGTGTTAGGGTTAAGTCATGGTTAGGGTTAGGGCTAGGTTACGGTTAGAGATAGGGTTAGGTTAAGGGTTGGGGTTAGGTTTAGATGTTAGGGTGAGGGTTAGTGCTAGGTTTCCATTTAAGCTGAGTGTGTAAGGTAAGATTTACGGTTAGGATTAGGGTTCAAGTTAGATTTAGGATCAGGGTTAGGGTTAGGTTTATGGTTAGGATTAGGGTTATTGTCAGGGTTAGGGGGAGATTTAGTGTTATGTTTAGTTTTAGGGTTAGGGTTAGGGTGAAGTTTATGTTAAGCGTGAGGGTTAGGGTTCAGGTTAGGGTCAGGATTAGGTTTAGGGTTAGGGTTAGTGTTAGGTTTAGCGTTAGTTTTAGTTTTGGTTAGGGTTTGGGTTTAAAGGAAATTGGGGTAGGTTTTTTTTTTGGGTTTCAGGTGGGCCAAGGTAAAGGTTAGGGTTAGGTTTAGGGGTAGGGTTACGGTTAAAGTTAGGGTTAGTCTTAGGTTAGGGATAGGGTGAAGTTGAAGATAGGGTGAGGTTTAGGGTTAGGGTTATGGCTAAGGTTTGGGTTAGTTTTCAGGTTAGTGTTAAGGTTATGTTTAGGTTTAGGGTTAAGTTTATGGGTTCTGTTGAGTTTTAGGGTTAGGGTTAGATTATAGCTTAGGGTTAAGTTTGGTATGACGGTAGGGTTAGGGTTACGGTTCGTGTTATGCATTGTGGTTGGGGTGTGAGTTAGGTTAAGGTTTAGGGCTGGGTAGGGTTAGGATTATGGTTATGGTAAAGTGTTAGGGGTTAGAGGTGTAGTTTAGGGTTAGGGTTTGGGTGAGGGTCCGGTTAGGCATTGTGGTTCTGGTCATGTTTAGGTTTGGTTAAGGGTTTGGGTTAGGTTTCTGATTAGGCTTAGGGTTAGTGCTAGCGTTAGGGTGAGAGTTAGGGTTAAGGTTTGGGTTAGGCTTTGGTGTCAGGGGTTAGTGTTTGGGTTAGGGTTATGGTTATTGTTAGGGCTTAGGGGTTCAGGTTACTGTTAGGGTTAGGTTTAGGGATAGCATTAGGGTTAGGGTTGTGGGATACGGTTAGGGGTTAGGGTGAGGGTTACGGTCAGTTTCACAGCTAAGGTGAGGGTTTAGGGTAAGTGTTCTGATTACGGTTAGAGTTAGAGTTAGGGTTAGGGTTAGGTGTAGGGTAAGATTTAGGTTTAGGTTCAGGTTTAGGGTTAGAGTTAGTGTTCTATTTAGGGTCAAGTTTAGAGTTAGGGTTAGGATTAGGTCTAGGGTTAGGATTCGGATTAGGTTGAGGGTTAGGTTCAGGGTTATTGTAAGGGTTAGGTTTAGGGTTACAGGTGGACTAGCATTCTGGTTAGAGTTAGGTTTAAGGTTAGGTTTTGGGTTTGGTTTAGGTTTAGGGTTAAGGTTACAGTTAGGGTTTGGATGAAGCTGAGCATCGGGTGAGGGTTATTTTTCGGGTTAGGGCTAGAGTTGGTCTTTGTGTTCAGTTAGTGTTAAGGTTAGGTTTAGGGTTCGGGTTAGGGCTAGGGGTTATATTTAGGGTTAGGTTTCGGGTTAGGCTTAGGGTTAGTGTGAAGTTTTGGTTAAGGGTGAGGGTTATGATAAGGGTTAGGGTTAGGGTTGGGATTATAGTTATTTTTAGTGGCTAGGTTTAGTGTGTCAGGGTTATGTTTCTGGTTAGGGTAGGGTTAAATTTAGCATTAATGTTAGGGTTAGGGTTAGATTAGGGTTACTGTTCGGGTTAGGCTTAGGGTTAGGGATAAGGCCAGGGATGGCGTTAGGTTTCGGGTGGGGGATACGATTAGGGGTTAGGGTAAGGGTTAGGTTTAGGTTTAGAGTTAAGGTGAGGGTTCAGGGTAAGTGTTAGAGTTAGAGTTAGGGTTAGGGTTAGGGTGAAGTTTCAGTTAAGAGTGAGGGCTAGGGTAAGGGTTAGGATTAAGGTTAGAGTTAGGGTTCAGGATGGTGATAGGGTTAGGGTTAGAGTAGGGGTAAGGTTAGGGTTAAGGCTAGGTTCACGTAAAGGGTAGGGCTAGGTTAGGGTTAGGGTTAGGTTTAGAGTTAGAATTAGTGCTACGGTTCAGGTTTAGGGTCAGTTTTAGAGTTTTGATTAGGTTTAGGGGAGAGTGAAGGTTAGGGTTACGTTTGGGTTTAGGGTAAGTTTGAGATGTTTAAGTCAGGGTTAGGGTTGGGATTAGGCATAGGTTTAGGGCTAGGGAAGGGCTTAGGGGTTCGTGTGAGGGTTAGAGTTAGGTTTAGAGTTAAGCTGATGTTTGAGGGTGTTCCGGTTCAGGTCAGGGTTAGAGTTAGGGTTAGGGTTAGGTTTAGGGTTAGGGCTAGAGTTAGGGGATAGTTTAGGATTAGGTTTAGTTTTAGGGTTAGGCTTAGGTTTAGGGTGAAGATTAGGTTAAGGATCAGGGTTAGGGTTAGTGTTAGGGTTAGGTGTTTGGGTTAAGGTTAGGGTCAGGTTTAGGGTTCGGTTTAGGGTTCGGTTTAGGGTTAGGGTTTGGGTGAAATTTAAGTTAAGGGTGAGTGTTGAGCTTAGGGTTAGGTTTAGGGTTTAGGGTTAGGGTTGAAGTTAGGATTAGGTTTAGGGTTCGGGTTAGGTTTAGGGTTAGGTTTAGGGGAAGTGTTAGGGTTAAGTCATGGTTAGGGTTAGGGCTAGGTTACGGTTAGAGATAGGGTTAGGTTAAGGGTTGGGGTTAGGTTTAGATGTTAGGGTGAGGGTTAGTGCTAGGTTTCCATTTAAGCTGAGTGTGTAAGGTAAGATTTACGGTTAGGATTAGGGTTCAAGTTAGATTTAGGATCAGGGTTAGGGTTAGGTTTATGGTTAGGATTAGGGTTATTGTCAGGGTTAGGGGGAGATTTAGTGTTATGTTTAGTTTTAGGGTTAGGGTTAGGGTGAAGTTTATGTTAAGCGTGAGGGTTAGGGTTCAGGTTAGGGTCAGGATTAGGTTTAGGGTTAGGGTTAGTGTTAGGTTTAGCGTTAGTTTTAGTTTTGGTTAGGGTTTGGGTTTAAAGGAAATTGGGGTAGGTTTTTTTTTTGGGTTTCAGGTGGGCCAAGGTAAAGGTTAGGGTTAGGTTTAGGGGTAGGGTTACGGTTAAAGTTAGGGTTAGTCTTAGGTTAGGGATAGGGTGAAGTTGAAGATAGGGTGAGGTTTAGGGTTAGGGTTATGGCTAAGGTTTGGGTTAGTTTTCAGGTTAGTGTTAAGGTTATGTTTAGGTTTAGGGTTAAGTTTATGGGTTCTGTTGAGTTTTAGGGTTAGGGTTAGATTATAGCTTAGGGTTAAGTTTGGTATGACGGTAGGGTTAGGGTTACGGTTCGTGTTATGCATTGTGGTTGGGGTGTGAGTTAGGTTAAGGTTTAGGGCTGGGTAGGGTTAGGATTATGGTTATGGTAAAGTGTTAGGGGTTAGAGGTGTAGTTTAGGGTTAGGGTTTGGGTGAGGGTCCGGTTAGGCATTGTGGTTCTGGTCATGTTTAGGTTTGGTTAAGGGTTTGGGTTAGGTTTCTGATTAGGCTTAGGGTTAGTGCTAGCGTTAGGGTGAGAGTTAGGGTTAAGGTTTGGGTTAGGCTTTGGTGTCAGGGGTTAGTGTTTCGGTTAGGGTTATGGTTATTGTTAGGGCTTAGGGGTTCAGGTTACTGTTAGGGTTAGGTTTAGGGATAGCATTAGGGTTAGGGTTGTGGGATACGGTTAGGGGTTAGGGTGAGGGTTACGGTCAGTTTCACAGCTAAGGTGAGGGTTTAGGGTAAGTGTTCTGATTAGGGTTAGAGTTAGAGTTAGGGTTAGGGTTAGGTGTAGGGTAAGATTTAGGTTTAGGTTCAGGTTTAGGGTTAGAGTTAGTGTTCTATTTAGGGTCAAGTTTAGAGTTAGGGTTAGGATTAGGTCTAGGGTTAGGATTCGGATTAGGTTGAGGGTTAGGTTCAGGGTTATTGTAAGGGTTAGGTTTAGGGTTACAGGTGGACTAGCATTCTGGTTAGAGTTAGGTTTAAGGTTAGGTTTTGGGTTTGGTTTAGGTTTAGGGTTAAGGTTACAGTTAGGGTTTGGATGAAGCTGAGCATCGGGTGAGGGTTATTTTTCGGGTTAGGGCTAGAGTTGGTCTTTGTGTTCAGTTAGTGTTAAGGTTAGGTTTAGGGTTCGGGTTAGGGCTAGGGGTTATATTTAGGGTTAGGTTTCGGGTTAGGCTTAGGGTTAGTGTGAAGTTTTGGTTAAGGGTGAGGGTTATGATAAGGGTTAGGGTTAGGGTTGGGATTATAGTTATTGTTAGTGGCTGGGTTTAGTGTGTTAGGGTTATGTTTCTGGTTAGGGTAGGGTTAAATTTAGCATTAATGTTAGGGTTAGGGTTAGATTAGGGTTACTGTTCGGGTTAGGCTTAGGGTTAGGGATAAGGCCAGGGATGGCGTTAGGTTTCGGGTGGGGGATACGATTAGGGGTTAGGGTAAGGGTTAGGTTTAGGTTTAGAGTTAAGGTGAGGGTTTAGGGTAAGTGTTAGAGTTAGAGTTAGGGTTAGGGTTAGGGTGAAGTTTCAGTTAAGAGTGAGGGCTAGGGTAAGGGTTAGGATTAAGGTTAGAGTTAGGGTTCAGGATGGTGATAGGGTTAGGGTTAGAGTAGGGGTAAGGTTAGGGTTAAGGCTAGGTTCACGTAAAGGGGAGGGCTAGGTTAGGGTTAGGGTTAGGTATAGAGTTAGAATTAGTGCTACGGTTCAGGTTTAGGGTCAGTTTTAGAGTTTTGATTAGGTTTAGGGGAGAGTGAAGGTTAGGGTTACGTTTGGGTTTAGGGTAAGTTTGAGATGTTTAAGTCAGGGTTAGGGTTGGGATTAGGCATAGGTTTAGGGCTAGGGAAGGGCTTAGGGGTTCGTGTGAGGGTTAGAGTTAGGTTTAGAGATAAGCTGATGTTTTAGGGTGTTCCGGTTCAGGTCAGGGTTAGAGTTAGGGTTAGGGTTAGGTTTAGGGTTAGGGCTAGAGTTAGGGGATAGTTTAGGATTAGGTTTAGTTTTAGGGTTAGGCTTAGGTTTAGGGTGAAGATTAGGTTAAGGATCAGGGTTAGGGTTAGTGTTAGGGTTAGGTGTTTGGGTTAAGGTTAGGGTCAGGTTTAGGGTTCGGTTTAGGGTTCGGTTTAGGGTTAGGGTTTGGGTGAAATTTAAGTTAAGGGTGAGTGTTGAGCTTAGGGTTAGGTTTAGGGTTTAGGGTTAGGGTTGAAGTTAGGATTAGGTTTAGGGTTCGGGTTAGGTTTAGGGTTAGGTTTAGGGGAAGTGTTAGGGTTAAGTCATGGTTAGGGTTAGGGCTAGGTTACGGTTAGAGATAGGGTTAGGTTAAGGGTTGGGGTTAGGTTTAGATGTTAGGGTGAGGGTTAGTGCTAGGTTTCCATTTAAGCTGAGTGTGTAAGGTAAGATTTACGGTTAGGATTAGGGTTCAAGTTAGATTTAGGATCAGGGTTAGGGTTAGGTTTATGGTTAGGATTAGGGTTATTGTCAGGGTTAGGGGGAGATTTAGTGTTATGTTTAGTTTTAGGGTTAGGGTTAGGGTGAAGTTTATGTTAAGCGTGAGGGTTAGGGTTCAGGTTAGGGTCAGGATTAGGTTTAGGGTTAGGGTTAGTGTTAGGTTTAGCGTTAGTTTTAGTTTTGGTTAGGGTTTGGGTTTAAAGGAAATTGGGGTAGGTTTTTTTTTTGGGTTTCAGGTGGGCCAAGGTAAAGGTTAGGGTTAGGTTTAGGGGTAGGGTTACGGTTAAAGTTAGGGTTAGTCTTAGGTTAGGGATAGGGTGAAGTTGAAGATAGGGTGAGGTTTAGGGTTAGGGTTATGGCTAAGGTTTGGGTTAGTTTTCAGGTTAGTGTTAAGGTTATGTTTAGGTTTAGGGTTAAGTTTATGGGTTCTGTTGAGTTTTAGGGTTAGGGTTAGATTATAGCTTAGGGTTAAGTTTGGTATGACGGTAGGGTTAGGGTTACGGTTCGTGTTATGCATTGTGGTTGGGGTGTGAGTTAGGTTAAGGTTTAGGGCTGGGTAGGGTTAGGATTATGGTTATGGTAAAGTGTTAGGGGTTAGAGGTGTAGTTTAGGGTTAGGGTTTGGGTGAGGGTCCGGTTAGGCATTGTGGTTCTGGTCATGTTTAGGTTTGGTTAAGGGTTAGGGTTAGGTTTCTGATTAGGCTTAGTGCTAGCGTTAGGGTGGGAGTTAGGGTTAAGGTTTGGGTTAGGCTTTGGTGTCAGGGGTTAGTGTTTGGTTAGGGTTATGGTTATTGTTAGGGCTTAGGGGTTCAGGTTACTGTTAGGGTTAGGTTTAGGGATAGCATTAGGGTTAGGGTTGTGGGATACGGTTAGGGGTTAGGGTGAGGGTTACGGTCAGTTTCACAGCTAAGGTGAGGGTTTAGGGTAAGTGTTCTGATTAGGGTTAGAGTTAGAGTTAGGGTTAGGGTTAGGTGTAGGGTAAGATTTAGGTTTAGGTTCAGGTTTAGGGTTAGAGTTAGTGTTCTATTTAGGGTCAAGTTTAGAGTTAGGGTTAGGATTAGGTCTAGGGTTAGGATTCGGATTAGGTTGAGGGTTAGGTTCAGGGTTATTGTAAGGGTTAGGTTTAGGGTTACAGGTGGACTAGCATTCTGGTTAGAGTTAGGTTTAAGGTTAGGTTTTGGGTTTGGTTTAGGTTTAGGGTTAAGGTTACAGTTAGGGTTTGGATGAAGCTGAGCATCGGGTGAGGGTTATTTTTCGGGTTAGGGCTAGAGTTGGTCTTTGTGTTCAGTTAGTGTTAAGGTTAGGTTTAGGGTTCGGGTTAGGGCTAGGGGTTATATTTAGGGTTAGGTTTCGGGTTAGGCTTAGGGTTAGTGTGAAGTTTTGGTTAAGGGTGAGGGTTATGATAAGGGTTAGGGTTAGGGTTGGGATTATAGTTATTTTTAGTGGCTAGGTTTAGTGTGTCAGGGTTATGTTTCTGGTTAGGGTAGGGTTAAATTTAGCATTAATGTTAGGGTTAGGGTTAGATTAGGGTTACTGTTCGGGTTAGGCTTAGGGTTAGGGATAAGGCCAGGGATGGCGTTAGGTTTCGGGTGGGGGATACGATTAGGGGTTAGGGTAAGGGTTAGGTTTAGGTTTAGAGTTAAGGTGAGGGTTCAGGGTAAGTGTTAGAGTTAGAGTTAGGGTTAGGGTTAGGGTGAAGTTTCAGTTAAGAGTGAGGGCTAGGGTAAGGGTTAGGATTAAGGTTAGAGTTAGGGTTCAGGATGGTGATAGGGTTAGGGTTAGAGTAGGGGTAAGGTTAGGGTTAAGGCTAGGTTCACGTAAAGGGTAGGGCTAGGTTAGGGTTAGGGTTAGGTTTAGAGTTAGAATTAGTGCTACGGTTCAGGTTTAGGGTCAGTTTTAGAGTTTTGATTAGGTTTAGGGGAGAGTGAAGGTTAGGGTTACGTTTGGGTTTAGGGTAAGTTTGAGATGTTTAAGTCAGGGTTAGGGTTGGGATTAGGCATAGGTTTAGGGCTAGGGAAGGGCTTAGGGGTTCGTGTGAGGGTTAGAGTTAGGTTTAGAGTTAAGCTGATGTTTGAGGGTGTTCCGGTTCAGGTCAGGGTTAGAGTTAGGGTTAGGGTTAGGTTTAGGGTTAGGGCTAGAGTTAGGGGATAGTTTAGGATTAGGTTTAGTTTTAGGGTTAGGCTTAGGTTTAGGGTGAAGATTAGGTTAAGGATCAGGGTTAGGGTTAGTGTTAGGGTTAGGTGTTTGGGTTAAGGTTAGGGTCAGGTTTAGGGTTCGGTTTAGGGTTCGGTTTAGGGTTAGGGTTTGGGTGAAATTTAAGTTAAGGGTGAGTGTTGAGCTTAGGGTTAGGTTTAGGGTTTAGGGTTAGGGTTGAAGTTAGGATTAGGTTTAGGGTTCGGGTTAGGTTTAGGGTTAGGTTTAGGGGAAGTGTTAGGGTTAAGTCATGGTTAGGGTTAGGGCTAGGTTACGGTTAGAGATAGGGTTAGGTTAAGGGTTGGGGTTAGGTTTAGATGTTAGGGTGAGGGTTAGTGCTAGGTTTCCATTTAAGCTGAGTGTGTAAGGTAAGATTTACGGTTAGGATTAGGGTTCAAGTTAGATTTAGGATCAGGGTTAGGGTTAGGTTTATGGTTAGGATTAGGGTTATTGTCAGGGTTAGGGGGAGATTTAGTGTTATGTTTAGTTTTAGGGTTAGGGTTAGGGTGAAGTTTATGTTAAGCGTGAGGGTTAGGGTTCAGGTTAGGGTCAGGATTAGGTTTAGGGTTAGGGTTAGTGTTAGGTTTAGCGTTAGTTTTAGTTTTGGTTAGGGTTTGGGTTTAAAGGAAATTGGGGTAGGTTTTTTTTTTGGGTTTCAGGTGGGCCAAGGTAAAGGTTAGGGTTAGGTTTAGGGGTAGGGTTACGGTTAAAGTTAGGGTTAGTCTTAGGTTAGGGATAGGGTGAAGTTGAAGATAGGGTGAGGTTTAGGGTTAGGGTTATGGCTAAGGTTTGGGTTAGTTTTCAGGTTAGTGTTAAGGTTATGTTTAGGTTTAGGGTTAAGTTTATGGGTTCTGTTGAGTTTTAGGGTTAGGGTTAGATTATAGCTTAGGGTTAAGTTTGGTATGACGGTAGGGTTAGGGTTACGGTTCGTGTTATGCATTGTGGTTGGGGTGTGAGTTAGGTTAAGGTTTAGGGCTGGGTAGGGTTAGGATTATGGTTATGGTAAAGTGTTAGGGGTTAGAGGTGTAGTTTAGGGTTAGGGTTTGGGTGAGGGTCCGGTTAGGCATTGTGGTTCTGGTCATGTTTAGGTTTGGTTAAGGGTTTGGGTTAGGTTTCTGATTAGGCTTAGGGTTAGTGCTAGCGTTAGGGTGAGAGTTAGGGTTAAGGTTTGGGTTAGGCTTTGGTGCCAGGGGTTAGTGTTTGGTTTAGGGTTATGGTTATTGTTAGGGCTTAGGGGTTCAGGTTACTGTTAGGGTTAGGTTTAGGGATAGCATTAGGGTTAGGGTTGTGGGATACGGTTAGGGGTTAGGGTGAGGGTTACGGTCAGTTTCACAGCTAAGGTGAGGGTTTAGGGTAAGTGTTCTGATTAGGGTTAGAGTTAGAGTTAGGGTTAGGGTTAGGTGTAGGGTAAGATTTAGGTTTAGGTTCAGGTTTAGGGTTAGAGTTAGTGTTCTATTTAGGGTCAAGTTTAGAGTTAGGGTTAGGATTAGGTCTAGGGTTAGGATTCGGATTAGGTTGAGGGTTAGGTTCAGGGTTATTGTAAGGGTTAGGTTTAGGGTTACAGGTGGACTAGCATTCTGGTTAGAGTTAGGTTTAAGGTTAGGTTTTGGGTTTGGTTTAGGTTTAGGGTTAAGGTTACAGTTAGGGTTTGGATGAAGCTGAGCATCGGGTGAGGGTTATTTTTCGGGTTAGGGCTAGAGTTGGTCTTTGTGTTCAGTTAGTGTTAAGGTTAGGTTTAGGGTTCGGGTTAGGGCTAGGGGTTATATTTAGGGTTAGGTTTCGGGTTAGGCTTAGGGTTAGTGTGAAGTTTTGGTTAAGGGTGAGGGTTATGATAAGGGTTAGGGTTAGGGTTGGGATTATAGTTATTGTTAGTGGCTGGGTTTAGTGTGTTAGGGTTATGTTTCTGGTTAGGGTAGGGTTAAATTTAGCATTAATGTTAGGGTTAGGGTTAGATTAGGGTTACTGTTCGGGTTAGGCTTAGGGTTAGGGATAAGGCCAGGGATGGCGTTAGGTTTCGGGTGGGGGATACGATTAGGGGTTAGGGTAAGGGTTAGGTTTAGGTTTAGAGTTAAGGTGAGGGTTTAGGGTAAGTGTTAGAGTTAGAGTTAGGGTTAGGGTTAGGGTGAAGTTTCAGTTAAGAGTGAGGGCTAGGGTAAGGGTTAGGATTAAGGTTAGAGTTAGGGTTCAGGATGGTGATAGGGTTAGGGTTAGAGTAGGGGTAAGGTTAGGGTTAAGGCTAGGTTCACGTAAAGGGGAGGGCTAGGTTAGGGTTAGGGTTAGGTATAGAGTTAGAATTAGTGCTACGGTTCAGGTTTAGGGTCAGTTTTAGAGTTTTGATTAGGTTTAGGGGAGAGTGAAGGTTAGGGTTACGTTTGGGTTTAGGGTAAGTTTGAGATGTTTAAGTCAGGGTTAGGGTTGGGATTAGGCATAGGGTTAGGGCTAGGGAAGGGCTTAGGGGTTCGTGTGAGGGTTAGAGTTAGGTTTAGAGTTAAGCTGATGTTTTAGGGTGTTCCGGTTCAGGTCAGGGTTAGAGTTAGGGTTAGGGTTAGGTTTAGGGTTAGGGCTAGAGTTAGGGGATAGTTTAGGATTAGGTTTAGTTTTAGGGTTAGGCTTAGGTTTAGGGTGAAGATTAGGTTAAGGATCAGGGTTAGGGTTAGTGTTAGGGTTAGGTGTTTGGGTTAAGGTTAGGGTCAGGTTTAGGGTTCGGTTTAGGGTTCGGTTTAGGGTTAGGGTTTGGGTGAAATTTAAGTTAAGGGTGAGTGTTGAGCTTAGGGTTAGGTTTAGGGTTTAGGGTTAGGGTTGAAGTTAGGATTAGGTTTAGGGTTCGGGTTAGGTTTAGGGTTAGGTTTAGGGGAAGTGTTAGGGTTAAGTCATGGTTAGGGTTAGGGCTAGGTTACGGTTAGAGATAGGGTTAGGTTAAGGGTTGGGGTTAGGTTTAGATGTTAGGGTGAGGGTTAGTGCTAGGTTTCCATTTAAGCTGAGTGTGTAAGGTAAGATTTACGGTTAGGATTAGGGTTCAAGTTAGATTTAGGATCAGGGTTAGGGTTAGGTTTATGGTTAGGATTAGGGTTATTGTCAGGGTTAGGGGGAGATTTAGTGTTATGTTTAGTTTTAGGGTTAGGGTTAGGGTGAAGTTTATGTTAAGCGTGAGGGTTAGGGTTCAGGTTAGGGTCAGGATTAGGTTTAGGGTTAGGGTTAGTGTTAGGTTTAGCGTTAGTTTTAGTTTTGGTTAGGGTTTGGGTTTAAAGGAAATTGGGGTAGGTTTTTTTTTTGGGTTTCAGGTGGGCCAAGGTAAAGGTTAGGGTTAGGTTTAGGGGTAGGGTTACGGTTAAAGTTAGGGTTAGTCTTAGGTTAGGGATAGGGTGAAGTTTAAGATAGGGTGAGGTTTAGGGTTAGGGTTATGGCTAAGGTTTGGGTTAGTTTTCAGGTTAGTGTTAAGGTTATGTTTAGGTTTAGGGTTAAGTTTATGGGTTCTGTTGAGTTTTAGGGTTAGGGTTAGATTATAGCTTAGGGTTAAGTTTGGTATGACGGTAGGGTTAGGGTTACGGTTCGTGTTATGCATTGTGGTTGGGGTGTGAGTTAGGTTAAGGTTTAGGGCTGGGTAGGGTTAGGATTATGGTTATGGTAAAGTGTTAGGGGTTAGAGGTGTAGTTTAGGGTTAGGGTTTGGGTGAGGGTCCGGTTAGGCATTGTGGTTCTGGTCATGTTTAGGTTTGGTTAAGGGTTAGGGTTAGGTTTCTGATTAGGCTTAGTGCTAGCGTTAGGGTGGGAGTTAGGGTTAAGGTTTGGGTTAGGCTTTGGTGTCAGGGGTTAGTGTTTGGTTAGGGTTATGGTTATTGTTAGGGCTTAGGGGTTCAGGTTACTGTTAGGGTTAGGTTTAGGGATAGCATTAGGGTTAGGGTTGTGGGATACGGTTAGGGGTTAGGGTGAGGGTTACGGTCAGTTTCACAGCTAAGGTGAGGGTTTAGGGTAAGTGTTCTGATTAGGGTTAGAGTTAGAGTTAGGGTTAGGGTTAGGTGTAGGGTAAGATTTAGGTTTAGGTTCAGGTTTAGGGTTAGAGTTAGTGTTCTATTTAGGGTCAAGTTTAGAGTTAGGGTTAGGATTAGGTCTAGGGTTAGGATTCGGATTAGGTTGAGGGTTAGGTTCAGGGTTATTGTAAGGGTTAGGTTTAGGGTTACAGGTGGACTAGCATTCTGGTTAGAGTTAGGTTTAAGGTTAGGTTTTGGGTTTGGTTTAGGTTTAGGGTTAAGGTTACAGTTAGGGTTTGGATGAAGCTGAGCATCGGGTGAGGGTTATTTTTCGGGTTAGGGCTAGAGTTGGTCTTTGTGTTCAGTTAGTGTTAAGGTTAGGTTTAGGGTTCGGGTTAGGGCTAGGGGTTATATTTAGGGTTAGGTTTCGGGTTAGGCTTAGGGTTAGTGTGAAGTTTTGGTTAAGGGTGAGGGTTATGATAAGGGTTAGGGTTAGGGTTGGGATTATAGTTATTTTTAGTGGCTAGGTTTAGTGTGTCAGGGTTATGTTTCTGGTTAGGGTAGGGTTAAATTTAGCATTAATGTTAGGGTTAGGGTTAGATTAGGGTTACTGTTCGGGTTAGGCTTAGGGTTAGGGATAAGGCCAGGGATGGCGTTAGGTTTCGGGTGGGGGATACGATTAGGGGTTAGGGTAAGGGTTAGGTTTAGGTTTAGAGTTAAGGTGAGGGTTCAGGGTAAGTGTTAGAGTTAGAGTTAGGGTTAGGGTTAGGGTGAAGTTTCAGTTAAGAGTGAGGGCTAGGGTAAGGGTTAGGATTAAGGTTAGAGTTAGGGTTCAGGATGGTGATAGGGTTAGGGTTAGAGTAGGGGTAAGGTTAGGGTTAAGGCTAGGTTCACGTAAAGGGTAGGGCTAGGTTAGGGTTAGGGTTAGGTTTAGAGTTAGAATTAGTGCTACGGTTCAGGTTTAGGGTCAGTTTTAGAGTTTTGATTAGGTTTAGGGGAGAGTGAAGGTTAGGGTTACGTTTGGGTTTAGGGTAAGTTTGAGATGTTTAAGTCAGGGTTAGGGTTGGGATTAGGCATAGGTTTAGGGCTAGGGAAGGGCTTAGGGGTTCGTGTGAGGGTTAGAGTTAGGTTTAGAGTTAAGCTGATGTTTGAGGGTGTTCCGGTTCAGGTCAGGGTTAGAGTTAGGGTTAGGGTTAGGTTTAGGGTTAGGGCTAGAGTTAGGGGATAGTTTAGGATTAGGTTTAGTTTTAGGGTTAGGCTTAGGTTTAGGGTGAAGATTAGGTTAAGGATCAGGGTTAGGGTTAGTGTTAGGGTTAGGTGTTTGGGTTAAGGTTAGGGTCAGGTTTAGGGTTCGGTTTAGGGTTCGGTTTAGGGTTAGGGTTTGGGTGAAATTTAAGTTAAGGGTGAGTGTTGAGCTTAGGGTTAGGTTTAGGGTTTAGGGTTAGGGTTGAAGTTAGGATTAGGTTTAGGGTTCGGGTTAGGTTTAGGGGAAGTGTTAGGGTTAAGTCATGGTTAGGGTTAGGGCTAGGTTACGGTTAGAGATAGGGTTAGGTTAAGGGTTGGGGTTAGGTTTAGATGTTAGGGTGAGGGTTAGTGCTAGGTTTCCATTTAAGCTGAGTGTGTAAGGTAAGATTTACGGTTAGGATTAGGGTTCAAGTTAGATTTAGGATCAGGGTTAGGGTTAGGTTTATGGTTAGGATTAGGGTTATTGTCAGGGTTAGGGGGAGATTTAGTGTTATGTTTAGTTTTAGGGTTAGGGTTAGGGTGAAGTTTATGTTAAGCGTGAGGGTTAGGGTTCAGGTTAGGGTCAGGATTAGGTTTAGGGTTAGGGTTAGTGTTAGGTTTAGCGTTAGTTTTAGTTTTGGTTAGGGTTTGGGTTTAAAGGAAATTGGGGTAGGTTTTTTTTTTGGGTTTCAGGTGGGCCAAGGTAAAGGTTAGGGTTAGGTTTAGGGGTAGGGTTACGGTTAAAGTTAGGGTTAGTCTTAGGTTAGGGATAGGGTGAAGTTGAAGATAGGGTGAGGTTTAGGGTTAGGGTTATGGCTAAGGTTTGGGTTAGTTTTCAGGTTAGTGTTAAGGTTATGTTTAGGTTTAGGGTTAAGTTTATGGGTTCTGTTGAGTTTTAGGGTTAGGGTTAGATTATAGCTTAGGGTTAAGTTTGGTATGACGGTAGGGTTAGGGTTACGGTTCGTGTTATGCATTGTGGTTGGGGTGTGAGTTAGGTTAAGGTTTAGGGCTGGGTAGGGTTAGGATTATGGTTATGGTAAAGTGTTAGGGGTTAGAGGTGTAGTTTAGGGTTAGGGTTTGGGTGAGGGTCCGGTTAGGCATTGTGGTTCTGGTCATGTTTAGGTTTGGTTAAGGGTTTGGGTTAGGTTTCTGATTAGGCTTAGGGTTAGTGCTAGCGTTAGGGTGAGAGTTAGGGTTAAGGTTTGGGTTAGGCTTTGGTGCCAGGGGTTAGTGTTTGGTTTAGGGTTATGGTTATTGTTAGGGCTTAGGGGTTCAGGTTACTGTTAGGGTTAGGTTTAGGGATAGCATTAGGGTTAGGGTTGTGGGATACGGTTAGGGGTTAGGGTGAGGGTTACGGTCAGTTTCACAGCTAAGGTGAGGGTTTAGGGTAAGTGTTCTGATTAGGGTTAGAGTTAGAGTTAGGGTTAGGGTTAGGTGTAGGGTAAGATTTAGGTTTAGGTTCAGGTTTAGGGTTAGAGTTAGTGTTCTATTTAGGGTCAAGTTTAGAGTTAGGGTTAGGATTAGGTCTAGGGTTAGGATTCGGATTAGGTTGAGGGTTAGGTTCAGGGTTATTGTAAGGGTTAGGTTTAGGGTTACAGGTGGACTAGCATTCTGGTTAGAGTTAGGTTTAAGGTTAGGTTTTGGGTTTGGTTTAGGTTTAGGGTTAAGGTTACAGTTAGGGTTTGGATGAAGCTGAGCATCGGGTGAGGGTTATTTTTCGGGTTAGGGCTAGAGTTGGTCTTTGTGTTCAGTTAGTGTTAAGGTTAGGTTTAGGGTTCGGGTTAGGGCTAGGGGTTATATTTAGGGTTAGGTTTCGGGTTAGGCTTAGGGTTAGTGTGAAGTTTTGGTTAAGGGTGAGGGTTATGATAAGGGTTAGGGTTAGGGTTGGGATTATAGTTATTGTTAGTGGCTGGGTTTAGTGTGTTAGGGTTATGTTTCTGGTTAGGGTAGGGTTAAATTTAGCATTAATGTTAGGGTTAGGGTTAGATTAGGGTTACTGTTCGGGTTAGGCTTAGGGTTAGGGATAAGGCCAGGGATGGCGTTAGGTTTCGGGTGGGGGATACGATTAGGGGTTAGGGTAAGGGTTAGGTTTAGGTTTAGAGTTAAGGTGAGGGTTTAGGGTAAGTGTTAGAGTTAGAGTTAGGGTTAGGGTTAGGGTGAAGTTTCAGTTAAGAGTGAGGGCTAGGGTAAGGGTTAGGATTAAGGTTAGAGTTAGGGTTCAGGATGGTGATAGGGTTAGGGTTAGAGTAGGGGTAAGGTTAGGGTTAAGGCTAGGTTCACGTAAAGGGGAGGGCTAGGTTAGGGTTAGGGTTAGGTATAGAGTTAGAATTAGTGCTACGGTTCAGGTTTAGGGTCAGTTTTAGAGTTTTGATTAGGTTTAGGGGAGAGTGAAGGTTAGGGTTACGTTTGGGTTTAGGGTAAGTTTGAGATGTTTAAGTCAGGGTTAGGGTTGGGATTAGGCATAGGGTTAGGGCTAGGGAAGGGCTTAGGGGTTCGTGTGAGGGTTAGAGTTAGGTTTAGAGTTAAGCTGATGTTTTAGGGTGTTCCGGTTCAGGTCAGGGTTAGAGTTAGGGTTAGGGTTAGGTTTAGGGTTAGGGCTAGAGTTAGGGGATAGTTTAGGATTAGGTTTAGTTTTAGGGTTAGGCTTAGGTTTAGGGTGAAGATTAGGTTAAGGATCAGGGTTAGGGTTAGTGTTAGGGTTAGGTGTTTGGGTTAAGGTTAGGGTCAGGTTTAGGGTTCGGTTTAGGGTTCGGTTTAGGGTTAGGGTTTGGGTGAAATTTAAGTTAAGGGTGAGTGTTGAGCTTAGGGTTAGGTTTAGGGTTTAGGGTTAGGGTTGAAGTTAGGATTAGGTTTAGGGTTCGGGTTAGGTTTAGGGTTAGGTTTAGGGGAAGTGTTAGGGTTAAGTCATGGTTAGGGTTAGGGCTAGGTTACGGTTAGAGATAGGGTTAGGTTAAGGGTTGGGGTTAGGTTTAGATGTTAGGGTGAGGGTTAGTGCTAGGTTTCCATTTAAGCTGAGTGTGTAAGGTAAGATTTACGGTTAGGATTAGGGTTCAAGTTAGATTTAGGATCAGGGTTAGGGTTAGGTTTATGGTTAGGATTAGGGTTATTGTCAGGGTTAGGGGGAGATTTAGTGTTATGTTTAGTTTTAGGGTTAGGGTTAGGGTGAAGTTTATGTTAAGCGTGAGGGTTAGGGTTCAGGTTAGGGTCAGGATTAGGTTTAGGGTTAGGGTTAGTGTTAGGTTTAGCGTTAGTTTTAGTTTTGGTTAGGGTTTGGGTTTAAAGGAAATTGGGGTAGGTTTTTTTTTTGGGTTTCAGGTGGGCCAAGGTAAAGGTTAGGGTTAGGTTTAGGGGTAGGGTTACGGTTAAAGTTAGGGTTAGTCTTAGGTTAGGGATAGGGTGAAGTTTAAGATAGGGTGAGGTTTAGGGTTAGGGTTATGGCTAAGGTTTGGGTTAGTTTTCAGGTTAGTGTTAAGGTTATGTTTAGGTTTAGGGTTAAGTTTATGGGTTCTGTTGAGTTTTAGGGTTAGGGTTAGATTATAGCTTAGGGTTAAGTTTGGTATGACGGTAGGGTTAGGGTTACGGTTCGTGTTATGCATTGTGGTTGGGGTGTGAGTTAGGTTAAGGTTTAGGGCTGGGTAGGGTTAGGATTATGGTTATGGTAAAGTGTTAGGGGTTAGAGGTGTAGTTTAGGGTTAGGGTTTGGGTGAGGGTCCGGTTAGGCATTGTGGTTCTGGTCATGTTTAGGTTTGGTTAAGGGTTAGGGTTAGGTTTCTGATTAGGCTTAGTGCTAGCGTTAGGGTGGGAGTTAGGGTTAAGGTTTGGGTTAGGCTTTGGTGTCAGGGGTTAGTGTTTGGTTAGGGTTATGGTTATTGTTAGGGCTTAGGGGTTCAGGTTACTGTTAGGGTTAGGTTTAGGGATAGCATTAGGGTTAGGGTTGTGGGATACGGTTAGGGGTTAGGGTGAGGGTTACGGTCAGTTTCACAGCTAAGGTGAGGGTTTAGGGTAAGTGTTCTGATTAGGGTTAGAGTTAGAGTTAGGGTTAGGGTTAGGTGTAGGGTAAGATTTAGGTTTAGGTTCAGGTTTAGGGTTAGAGTTAGTGTTCTATTTAGGGTCAAGTTTAGAGTTAGGGTTAGGATTAGGTCTAGGGTTAGGATTCGGATTAGGTTGAGGGTTAGGTTCAGGGTTATTGTAAGGGTTAGGTTTAGGGTTACAGGTGGACTAGCATTCTGGTTAGAGTTAGGTTTAAGGTTAGGTTTTGGGTTTGGTTTAGGTTTAGGGTTAAGGTTACAGTTAGGGTTTGGATGAAGCTGAGCATCGGGTGAGGGTTATTTTTCGGGTTAGGGCTAGAGTTGGTCTTTGTGTTCAGTTAGTGTTAAGGTTAGGTTTAGGGTTCGGGTTAGGGCTAGGGGTTATATTTAGGGTTAGGTTTCGGGTTAGGCTTAGGGTTAGTGTGAAGTTTTGGTTAAGGGTGAGGGTTATGATAAGGGTTAGGGTTAGGGTTGGGATTATAGTTATTTTTAGTGGCTAGGTTTAGTGTGTCAGGGTTATGTTTCTGGTTAGGGTAGGGTTAAATTTAGCATTAATGTTAGGGTTAGGGTTAGATTAGGGTTACTGTTCGGGTTAGGCTTAGGGTTAGGGATAAGGCCAGGGATGGCGTTAGGTTTCGGGTGGGGGATACGATTAGGGGTTAGGGTAAGGGTTAGGTTTAGGTTTAGAGTTAAGGTGAGGGTTCAGGGTAAGTGTTAGAGTTAGAGTTAGGGTTAGGGTTAGGGTGAAGTTTCAGTTAAGAGTGAGGGCTAGGGTAAGGGTTAGGATTAAGGTTAGAGTTAGGGTTCAGGATGGTGATAGGGTTAGGGTTAGAGTAGGGGTAAGGTTAGGGTTAAGGCTAGGTTCACGTAAAGGGTAGGGCTAGGTTAGGGTTAGGGTTAGGTTTAGAGTTAGAATTAGTGCTACGGTTCAGGTTTAGGGTCAGTTTTAGAGTTTTGATTAGGTTTAGGGGAGAGTGAAGGTTAGGGTTACGTTTGGGTTTAGGGTAAGTTTGAGATGTTTAAGTCAGGGTTAGGGTTGGGATTAGGCATAGGTTTAGGGCTAGGGAAGGGCTTAGGGGTTCGTGTGAGGGTTAGAGTTAGGTTTAGAGTTAAGCTGATGTTTGAGGGTGTTCCGGTTCAGGTCAGGGTTAGAGTTAGGGTTAGGGTTAGGTTTAGGGTTAGGGCTAGAGTTAGGGGATAGTTTAGGATTAGGTTTAGTTTTAGGGTTAGGCTTAGGTTTAGGGTGAAGATTAGGTTAAGGATCAGGGTTAGGGTTAGTGTTAGGGTTAGGTGTTTGGGTTAAGGTTAGGGTCAGGTTTAGGGTTCGGTTTAGGGTTCGGTTTAGGGTTAGGGTTTGGGTGAAATTTAAGTTAAGGGTGAGTGTTGAGCTTAGGGTTAGGTTTAGGGTTTAGGGTTAGGGTTGAAGTTAGGATTAGGTTTAGGGTTCGGGTTAGGTTTAGGGGAAGTGTTAGGGTTAAGTCATGGTTAGGGTTAGGGCTAGGTTACGGTTAGAGATAGGGTTAGGTTAAGGGTTGGGGTTAGGTTTAGATGTTAGGGTGAGGGTTAGTGCTAGGTTTCCATTTAAGCTGAGTGTGTAAGGTAAGATTTACGGTTAGGATTAGGGTTCAAGTTAGATTTAGGATCAGGGTTAGGGTTAGGTTTATGGTTAGGATTAGGGTTATTGTCAGGGTTAGGGGGAGATTTAGTGTTATGTTTAGTTTTAGGGTTAGGGTTAGGGTGAAGTTTATGTTAAGCGTGAGGGTTAGGGTTCAGGTTAGGGTCAGGATTAGGTTTAGGGTTAGGGTTAGTGTTAGGTTTAGCGTTAGTTTTAGTTTTGGTTAGGGTTTGGGTTTAAAGGAAATTGGGGTAGGTTTTTTTTTTGGGTTTCAGGTGGGCCAAGGTAAAGGTTAGGGTTAGGTTTAGGGGTAGGGTTACGGTTAAAGTTAGGGTTAGTCTTAGGTTAGGGATAGGGTGAAGTTGAAGATAGGGTGAGGTTTAGGGTTAGGGTTATGGCTAAGGTTTGGGTTAGTTTTCAGGTTAGTGTTAAGGTTATGTTTAGGTTTAGGGTTAAGTTTATGGGTTCTGTTGAGTTTTAGGGTTAGGGTTAGATTATAGCTTAGGGTTAAGTTTGGTATGACGGTAGGGTTAGGGTTACGGTTCGTGTTATGCATTGTGGTTGGGGTGTGAGTTAGGTTAAGGTTTAGGGCTGGGTAGGGTTAGGATTATGGTTATGGTAAAGTGTTAGGGGTTAGAGGTGTAGTTTAGGGTTAGGGTTTGGGTGAGGGTCCGGTTAGGCATTGTGGTTCTGGTCATGTTTAGGTTTGGTTAAGGGTTTGGGTTAGGTTTCTGATTAGGCTTAGGGTTAGTGCTAGCGTTAGGGTGAGAGTTAGGGTTAAGGTTTGGGTTAGGCTTTGGTGCCAGGGGTTAGTGTTTGGTTTAGGGTTATGGTTATTGTTAGGGCTTAGGGGTTCAGGTTACTGTTAGGGTTAGGTTTAGGGATAGCATTAGGGTTAGGGTTGTGGGATACGGTTAGGGGTTAGGGTGAGGGTTACGGTCAGTTTCACAGCTAAGGTGAGGGTTTAGGGTAAGTGTTCTGATTAGGGTTAGAGTTAGAGTTAGGGTTAGGGTTAGGTGTAGGGTAAGATTTAGGTTTAGGTTCAGGTTTAGGGTTAGAGTTAGTGTTCTATTTAGGGTCAAGTTTAGAGTTAGGGTTAGGATTAGGTCTAGGGTTAGGATTCGGATTAGGTTGAGGGTTAGGTTCAGGGTTATTGTAAGGGTTAGGTTTAGGGTTACAGGTGGACTAGCATTCTGGTTAGAGTTAGGTTTAAGGTTAGGTTTTGGGTTTGGTTTAGGTTTAGGGTTAAGGTTACAGTTAGGGTTTGGATGAAGCTGAGCATCGGGTGAGGGTTATTTTTCGGGTTAGGGCTAGAGTTGGTCTTTGTGTTCAGTTAGTGTTAAGGTTAGGTTTAGGGTTCGGGTTAGGGCTAGGGGTTATATTTAGGGTTAGGTTTCGGGTTAGGCTTAGGGTTAGTGTGAAGTTTTGGTTAAGGGTGAGGGTTATGATAAGGGTTAGGGTTAGGGTTGGGATTATAGTTATTGTTAGTGGCTGGGTTTAGTGTGTTAGGGTTATGTTTCTGGTTAGGGTAGGGTTAAATTTAGCATTAATGTTAGGGTTAGGGTTAGATTAGGGTTACTGTTCGGGTTAGGCTTAGGGTTAGGGATAAGGCCAGGGATGGCGTTAGGTTTCGGGTGGGGGATACGATTAGGGGTTAGGGTAAGGGTTAGGTTTAGGTTTAGAGTTAAGGTGAGGGTTTAGGGTAAGTGTTAGAGTTAGAGTTAGGGTTAGGGTTAGGGTGAAGTTTCAGTTAAGAGTGAGGGCTAGGGTAAGGGTTAGGATTAAGGTTAGAGTTAGGGTTCAGGATGGTGATAGGGTTAGGGTTAGAGTAGGGGTAAGGTTAGGGTTAAGGCTAGGTTCACGTAAAGGGGAGGGCTAGGTTAGGGTTAGGGTTAGGTATAGAGTTAGAATTAGTGCTACGGTTCAGGTTTAGGGTCAGTTTTAGAGTTTTGATTAGGTTTAGGGGAGAGTGAAGGTTAGGGTTACGTTTGGGTTTAGGGTAAGTTTGAGATGTTTAAGTCAGGGTTAGGGTTGGGATTAGGCATAGGGTTAGGGCTAGGGAAGGGCTTAGGGGTTCGTGTGAGGGTTAGAGTTAGGTTTAGAGTTAAGCTGATGTTTGAGGGTGTTCCGGTTCAGGTCAGGGTTAGAGTTAGGGTTAGGGTTAGGTTTAGGGTTAGGGCTAGAGTTAGGGGATAGTTTAGGATTAGGTTTAGTTTTAGGGTTAGGCTTAGGTTTAGGGTGAAGATTAGGTTAAGGATCAGGGTTAGGGTTAGTGTTAGGGTTAGGTGTTTGGGTTAAGGTTAGGGTCAGGTTTAGGGTTCGGTTTAGGGTTCGGTTTAGGGTTAGGGTTTGGGTGAAATTTAAGTTAAGGGTGAGTGTTGAGCTTAGGGTTAGGTTTAGGGTTTAGGGTTAGGGTTGAAGTTAGGATTAGGTTTAGGGTTCGGGTTAGGTTTAGGGTTAGGTTTAGGGGAAGTGTTAGGGTTAAGTCATGGTTAGGGTTAGGGCTAGGTTACGGTTAGAGATAGGGTTAGGTTAAGGGTTGGGGTTAGGTTTAGATGTTAGGGTGAGGGTTAGTGCTAGGTTTCCATTTAAGCTGAGTGTGTAAGGTAAGATTTACGGTTAGGATTAGGGTTCAAGTTAGATTTAGGATCAGGGTTAGGGTTAGGTTTATGGTTAGGATTAGGGTTATTGTCAGGGTTAGGGGGAGATTTAGTGTTATGTTTAGTTTTAGGGTTAGGGTTAGGGTGAAGTTTATGTTAAGCGTGAGGGTTAGGGTTCAGGTTAGGGTCAGGATTAGGTTTAGGGTTAGGGTTAGTGTTAGGTTTAGCGTTAGTTTTAGTTTTGGTTAGGGTTTGGGTTTAAAGGAAATTGGGGTAGGTTTTTTTTTTGGGTTTCAGGTGGGCCAAGGTAAAGGTTAGGGTTAGGTTTAGGGGTAGGGTTACGGTTAAAGTTAGGGTTAGTCTTAGGTTAGGGATAGGGTGAAGTTGAAGATAGGGTGAGGTTTAGGGTTAGGGTTATGGCTAAGGTTTGGGTTAGTTTTCAGGTTAGTGTTAAGGTTATGTTTAGGTTTAGGGTTAAGTTTATGGGTTCTGTTGAGTTTTAGGGTTAGGGTTAGATTATAGCTTAGGGTTAAGTTTGGTATGACGGTAGGGTTAGGGTTACGGTTCGTGTTATGCATTGTGGTTGGGGTGTGAGTTAGGTTAAGGTTTAGGGCTGGGTAGGGTTAGGATTATGGTTATGGTAAAGTGTTAGGGGTTAGAGGTGTAGTTTAGGGTTAGGGTTTGGGTGAGGGTCCGGTTAGGCATTGTGGTTCTGGTCATGTTTAGGTTTGGTTAAGGGTTAGGGTTAGGTTTCTGATTAGGCTTAGTGCTAGCGTTAGGGTGGGAGTTAGGGTTAAGGTTTGGGTTAGGCTTTGGTGTCAGGGGTTAGTGTTTGGTTAGGGTTATGGTTATTGTTAGGGCTTAGGGGTTCAGGTTACTGTTAGGGTTAGGTTTAGGGATAGCATTAGGGTTAGGGTTGTGGGATACGGTTAGGGGTTAGGGTGAGGGTTACGGTCAGTTTCACAGCTAAGGTGAGGGTTTAGGGTAAGTGTTCTGATTAGGGTTAGAGTTAGAGTTAGGGTTAGGGTTAGGTGTAGGGTAAGATTTAGGTTTAGGTTCAGGTTTAGGGTTAGAGTTAGTGTTCTATTTAGGGTCAAGTTTAGAGTTAGGGTTAGGATTAGGTCTAGGGTTAGGATTCGGATTAGGTTGAGGGTTAGGTTGAGGGTTATTGTAAGGGTTAGGTTTAGGGTTACAGGTGGACTAGCATTCTGGTTAGAGTTAGGTTTAAGGTTAGGTTTTGGGTTTGGTTTAGGTTTAGGGTTAAGGTTACAGTTAGGGTTTGGATGAAGCTGAGCATCGGGTGAGACTTATTTTTCGGGTTAGGGCTAGAGTTGGTCTTTGTGTTCAGTTAGTGTTAAGGTTAGGTTTAGGGTTCGGGTTAGGGCTAGGGGTTATATTTAGGGTTAGGTTTCGGGTTAGGCTTAGGGTTAGTGTGAAGTTTTGGTTAAGGGTGAGGGTTATGATAAGGGTTAGGGTTAGGGTTGGGATTATAGTTATTTTTAGTGGCTAGGTTTAGTGTGTCAGGGTTATGTTTCTGGTTAGGGTAGGGTTAAATTTAGCATTAATGTTAGGGTTAGGGTTAGATTAGGGTTACTGTTCGGGTTAGGCTTAGGGTTAGGGATAAGGCCAGGGATGGCGTTAGGTTTCGGGTGGGGGATACGATTAGGGGTTAGGGTAAGGGTTAGGTTTAGGTTTAGAGTTAAGGTGAGGGTTCAGGGTAAGTGTTAGAGTTAGAGTTAGGGTTAGGGTTAGGGTGAAGTTTCAGTTAAGAGTGAGGGCTAGGGTAAGGGTTAGGATTAAGGTTAGAGTTAGGGTTCAGGATGGTGATAGGGTTAGGGTTAGAGTAGGGGTAAGGTTAGGGTTAAGGCTAGGTTCACGTAAAGGGGAGGGCTAGGTTAGGGTTAGGTTTCGAGTTAGAATTAGTGCTACGGTTCAGGTTTAGGGTCAGTTTTAGAGTTTTGATTAGGTTTAGGGGAGAGTGAAGGTTAGGGTTACGTTTGGGTTTAGGGTAAGTTTGAGATGTTTAAGTCAGGGTTAGGGTTGGGATTAGGCATAGGTTTAGGGCTAGGGAAGGGCTTAGGGGTTCGTGTGAGGGTTAGAGTTAGGTTTAGAGTTAAGCTGATGTTTGAGGGTGTTCCGGTTCAGGTCAGGGTTAGAGTTAGGGTTAGGGTTAGGTTTAGGGTTAGGGCTAGAGTTAGGGGATAGTTTAGGATTAGGTTTAGTTTTAGGGTTAGGCTTAGGTTTAGGGTGAAGATTAGGTTAAGGATCAGGGTTAGGGTTAGTGTTAGGGTTAGGTGTTTGGGTTAAGGTTAGGGTCAGGTTTAGGGTTCGGTTTAGGGTTCGGTTTAGGGTTAGGGTTTGGATGAAATTTAAGTTAAGGGTGAGTGTTGAGCTTAGGGTTAGGTTTAGGGTTTAGGGTTAGGGTTGAAGTTAGGATTAGGTTTAGGGTTCGGGTTAGGTTTAGGGTTAGGTTTAGGGGAAGTGTTAGGGTTAAGTCATGGTTAGGGTTAGGTCTAGGTTACGGTTAGAGATAGGGTTAGGTTAAGGGTTGGGGTTAGGTTTAGATGTTAGGGTGAGGGTTAGTGCTAGGTTTCCATTTAAGCTGAGTGTGTAAGGTAAGATTTACGGTTAGGATTAGGGTTCAAGTTAGATTTAGGATCAGGGTTAGGGTTAGGTTTATGGTTAGGATTAGGGTTATTGTCAGGGTTAGGGGGAGATTTAGTGTTATGTTTAGTTTTAGGGTTAGGGTTAGGGTGAAGTTTATGTTAAGCGTGAGGGTTAGGGTTCAGGTTAGGGTCAGGATTAGGTTTAGGGTTAGGGTTAGTGTTAGGTTTAGCGTTAGTTTTAGTTTTGGTTAGGGTTTGGGTTTAAAGGAAATTGGGGTAGGTTTTTTTTTTGGGTTTCAGGTGGGCCAAGGTAAAGGTTAGGGTTAGGTTTAGGGGTAGGGTTACGGTTAAAGTTAGGGTTAGTCTTAGGTTAGGGATAGGGTGAAGTTGAAGATAGGGTGAGGTTTAGGGTTAGGGTTATGGCTAAGGTTTGGGTTAGTTTTCAGGTTAGTGTTAAGGTTATGTTTAGGTTTAGGGTTAAGTTTATGGGTTCTGTTGAGTTTTAGGGTTAGGGTTAGATTATAGCTTAGGGTTAAGTTTGGTATGAAGGTAGGGTTAGGGTTACGGTTCGTGTTATGCATTGTGGTTGGGGTGTGAGTTAGGTTAAGGTTTAGGGCTGGGTAGGGTTAGGATTATGGTTATGGTAAAGTGTTAGGGGTTAGAGGTGTAGTTTAGGGTTAGGGTTTGGGTGAGGGTCCGGTTAGGCATTGTGGTTCTGGTCATGTTTAGGTTTGGTTAAGGGTTTGGGTTAGGTTTCTGATTAGGCTTAGGGTTAGTGCTAGCGTTAGGGTGAGAGTTAGGGTTAAGGTTTGGGTTAGGCTTTGGTGTCAGGGGTTAGTGTTTGGGTTAGGGTTATGGTTATTGTTAGGGCTTAGGGGTTCAGGTTACTGTTAGGGTTAGGTTTAGGGATAGCATTAGGGTTAGGGTTGTGGGATACGGTTAGGGGTTAGGGTGAGGGTTACGGTCAGTTTCACAGCTAAGGTGAGGGTTTAGGGTAAGTGTTCTGATTAGGGTTAGAGTTAGAGTTAGGGTTAGGGTTAGGTGTAGGGTAAGATTTAGGTTTAGGTTCAGGTTTAGGGTTAGAGTTAGTGTTCTATTTAGGGTCAAGTTTAGAGTTAGGGTTAGGATTAGGTCTAGGGTTAGGATTCGGATTAGGTTGAGGGTTAGGTTCAGGGTTATTGTAAGGGTTAGGTTTAGGGTTACAGGTGGACTAGCATTCTGGTTAGAGTTAGGTTTAAGGTTAGGTTTTGGGTTTGGTTTAGGTTTAGGGTTAAGGTTACAGTTAGGGTTTGGATGAAGCTGAGCATCGGGTGAGGGTTATTTTTCGGGTTAGGGCTAGAGTTGGTCTTTGTGTTCAGTTAGTGTTAAGGTTAGGTTTAGGGTTCGGGTTAGGGCTAGGGGTTATATTTAGGGTTAGGTTTCGGGTTAGGCTTAGGGTTAGTGTGAAGTTTTGGTTAAGGGTGAGGGTTATGATAAGGGTTAGGGTTAGGGTTGGGATTATAGTTATTTTTAGTGGCTAGGTTTAGTGTGTCAGGGTTATGTTTCTGGTTAGGGTAGGGTTAAATTTAGCATTAATGTTAGGGTTAGGGTTAGATTAGGGTTACTGTTCGGGTTAGGCTTAGGGTTAGGGATAAGGCCAGGGATGGCGTTAGGTTTCGGGTGGGGGATACGATTAGGGGTTAGGGTAAGGGTTAGGTTTAGGTTTAGAGTTAAGGTGAGGGTTCAGGGTAAGTGTTAGAGTTAGAGTTAGGGTTAGGGTTAGGGTGAAGTTTCAGTTAAGAGTGAGGGCTAGGGTAAGGGTTAGGATTAAGGTTAGAGTTAGGGTTCAGGATGGTGATAGGGTTAGGGTTAGAGTAGGGGTAAGGTTAGGGTTAAGGCTAGGTTCACGTAAAGGGTAGGGCTAGGTTAGGGTTAGGGTTAGGTTTAGAGTTAGAATTAGTGCTACGGTTCAGGTTTAGGGTCAGTTTTAGAGTTTTGATTAGGTTTAGGGGAGAGTGAAGGTTAGGGTTACGTTTGGGTTTAGGGTAAGTTTGAGATGTTTAAGTCAGGGTTAGGGTTGGGATTAGGCATAGGTTTAGGGCTAGGGAAGGGCTTAGGGGTTCGTGTGAGGGTTAGAGTTAGGTTTAGAGTTAAGCTGATGTTTGAGGGTGTTCCGGTTCAGGTCAGGGTTAGAGTTAGGGTTAGGGTTAGGTTTAGGGTTAGGGCTAGAGTTAGGGGATAGTTTAGGATTAGGTTTAGTTTTAGGGTTAGGCTTAGGTTTAGGGTGAAGATTAGGTTAAGGATCAGGGTTAGGGTTAGTGTTAGGGTTAGGTGTTTGGGTTAAGGTTAGGGTCAGGTTTAGGGTTCGGTTTAGGGTTCGGTTTAGGGTTAGGGTTTGGGTGAAATTTAAGTTAAGGGTGAGTGTTGAGCTTAGGGTTAGGTTTAGGGTTTAGGGTTAGGGTTGAAGTTAGGATTAGGTTTAGGGTTCGGGTTAGGTTTAGGGTTAGGTTTAGGGGAAGTGTTAGGGTTAAGTCATGGTTAGGGTTAGGGCTAGGTTACGGTTAGAGATAGGGTTAGGTTAAGGGTTGGGGTTAGGTTTAGATGTTAGGGTGAGGGTTAGTGCTAGGTTTCCATTTAAGCTGAGTGTGTAAGGTAAGATTTACGGTTAGGATTAGGGTTCAAGTTAGATTTAGGATCAGGGTTAGGGTTAGGTTTATGGTTAGGATTAGGGTTATTGTCAGGGTTAGGGGGAGATTTAGTGTTATGTTTAGTTTTAGGGTTAGGGTTAGGGTGAAGTTTATGTTAAGCGTGAGGGTTAGGGTTCAGGTTAGGGTCAGGATTAGGTTTAGGGTTAGGGTTAGTGTTAGGTTTAGCGTTAGTTTTAGTTTTGGTTAGGGTTTGGGTTTAAAGGAAATTGGGGTAGGTTTTTTTTTTGGGTTTCAGGTGGGCCAAGGTAAAGGTTAGGGTTAGGTTTAGGGGTAGGGTTACGGTTAAAGTTAGGGTTAGTCTTAGGTTAGGGATAGGGTGAAGTTTAAGATAGGGTGAGGTTTAGGGTTAGGGTTATGGCTAAGGTTTGGGTTAGTTTTCAGGTTAGTGTTAAGGTTATGTTTAGGTTTAGGGTTAAGTTTATGGGTTCTGTTGAGTTTTAGGGTTAGGGTTAGATTATAGCTTAGGGTTAAGTTTGGTATGACGGTAGGGTTAGGGTTACGGTTCGTGTTATGCATTGTGGTTGGGGTGTGAGTTAGGTTAAGGTTTAGGGCTGGGTAGGGTTAGGATTATGGTTATGGTAAAGTGTTAGGGGTTAGAGGTGTAGTTTAGGGTTAGGGTTTGGGTGAGGGTCCGGTTAGGCATTGTGGTTCTGGTCATGTTTAGGTTTGGTTAAGGGTTAGGGTTAGGTTTCTGATTAGGCTTAGTGCTAGCGTTAGGGTGGGAGTTAGGGTTAAGGTTTGGGTTAGGCTTTGGTGTCAGGGGTTAGTGTTTGGTTAGGGTTATGGTTATTGTTAGGGCTTAGGGGTTCAGGTTACTGTTAGGGTTAGGTTTAGGGATAGCATTAGGGTTAGGGTTGTGGGATACGGTTAGGGGTTAGGGTGAGGGTTACGGTCAGTTTCACAGCTAAGGTGAGGGTTTAGGGTAAGTGTTCTGATTAGGGTTAGAGTTAGAGTTAGGGTTAGGGTTAGGTGTAGGGTAAGATTTAGGTTTAGGTTCAGGTTTAGGGTTAGAGTTAGTGTTCTATTTAGGGTCAAGTTTAGAGTTAGGGTTAGGATTAGGTCTAGGGTTAGGATTCGGATTAGGTTGAGGGTTAGGTTCAGGGTTATTGTAAGGGTTAGGTTTAGGGTTACAGGTGGACTAGCATTCTGGTTAGAGTTAGGTTTAAGGTTAGGTTTTGGGTTTGGTTTAGGTTTAGGGTTAAGGTTACAGTTAGGGTTTGGATGAAGCTGAGCATCGGGTGAGGGTTATTTTTCGGGTTAGGGCTAGAGTTGGTCTTTGTGTTCAGTTAGTGTTAAGGTTAGGTTTAGGGTTCGGGTTAGGGCTAGGGGTTATATTTAGGGTTAGGTTTCGGGTTAGGCTTAGGGTTAGTGTGAAGTTTTGGTTAAGGGTGAGGGTTATGATAAGGGTTAGGGTTAGGGTTGGGATTATAGTTATTTTTAGTGGCTAGGTTTAGTGTGTCAGGGTTATGTTTCTGGTTAGGGTAGGGTTAAATTTAGCATTAATGTTAGGGTTAGGGTTAGATTAGGGTTACTGTTCGGGTTAGGCTTAGGGTTAGGGATAAGGCCAGGGATGGCGTTAGGTTTCGGGTGGGGGATACGATTAGGGGTTAGGGTAAGGGTTAGGTTTAGGTTTAGAGTTAAGGTGAGGGTTCAGGGTAAGTGTTAGAGTTAGAGTTAGGGTTAGGGTTAGGGTGAAGTTTCAGTTAAGAGTGAGGGCTAGGGTAAGGGTTAGGATTAAGGTTAGAGTTAGGGTTCAGGATGGTGATAGGGTTAGGGTTAGAGTAGGGGTAAGGTTAGGGTTAAGGCTAGGTTCACGTAAAGGGGAGGGCTAGGTTAGGGTTAGGGTTAGGTTTAGAGTTAGAATTAGTGCTACGGTTCAGGTTTAGGGTCAGTTTTAGAGTTTTGATTAGGTTTAGGGGAGAGTGAAGGTTAGGGTTACCTTTGGGTTTAGGGTAAGTTTGAGATGTTTAAGTCAGGGTTAGGGTTGGGATTAGGCATAGGTTTAGGGCTAGGGAAGGGCTTAGGGGTTCGTGTGAGGGTTAGAGTTAGGTTTAGAGTTAAGCTGATGTTTGAGGGTGTTCCGGTTCAGGTCAGGGTTAGAGTTAGGGTTAGGGTTAGGTTTAGGGTTAGGGCTAGAGTTAGGGGATAGTTTAGGATTAGGTTTAGTTTTAGGGTTAGGCTTAGGTTTAGGGTGAAGATTAGGTTAAGGATCAGGGTTAGGGTTAGTGTTAGGGTTAGGTGTTTGGGTTAAGGTTAGGGTCAGGTTTAGGGTTCGGTTTAGGGTTCGGTTTAGGGTTAGGGTTTGGGTGAAATTTAAGTTAAGGGTGAGTGTTGAGCTTAGGGTTAGGTTTAGGGTTTAGGGTTAGGGTTGAAGTTAGGATTAGGTTTAGGGTTCGGGTTAGGTTTAGGGTTAGGTTTAGGGGAAGTGTTAGGGTTAAGTCATGGTTAGGGTTAGGGCTAGGTTACGGTTAGAGATAGGGTTAGGTTAAGGGTTGGGGTTAGGTTTAGATGTTAGGGTGAGGGTTAGTGCTAGGTTTCCATTTAAGCTGAGTGTGTAAGGTAAGATTTACGGTTAGGATTAGGGTTCAAGTTAGATTTAGGATCAGGGTTAGGGTTAGGTTTATGGTTAGGATTAGGGTTATTGTCAGGGTTAGGGGGAGATTTAGTGTTATGTTTAGTTTTAGGGTTAGGGTTAGGGTGAAGTTTATGTTAAGCGTGAGGGTTAGGGTTCAGGTTAGGGTCAGGATTAGGTTTAGGGTTAGGGTTAGTGTTAGGTTTAGCGTTAGTTTTAGTTTTGGTTAGGGTTTGGGTTTAAAGGAAATTGGGGTAGGTTTTTTTTTTGGGTTTCAGGTGGGCCAAGGTAAAGGTTAGGGTTAGGTTTAGGGGTAGGGTTACGGTTAAAGTTAGGGTTAGTCTTAGGTTAGGGATAGGGTGAAGTTTAAGATAGGGTGAGGTTTAGGGTTAGGGTTATGGCTAAGGTTTGGGTTAGTTTTCAGGTTAGTGTTAAGGTTATGTTTAGGTTTAGGGTTAAGTTTATGGGTTCTGTTGAGTTTTAGGGTTAGGGTTAGATTATAGCTTAGGGTTAAGTTTGGTATGACGGTAGGGTTAGGGTTACGGTTCGTGTTATGCATTGTGGTTGGGGTGTGAGTTAGGTTAAGGTTTAGGGCTGGGTAGGGTTAGGATTATGGTTATGGTAAAGTGTTAGGGGTTAGAGGTGTAGTTTAGGGTTAGGGTTTGGGTGAGGGTCCGGTTAGGCATTGTGGTTCTGGTCATGTTTAGGTTTGGTTAAGGGTTAGGGTTAGGTTTCTGATTAGGCTTAGTGCTAGCGTTAGGGTGGGAGTTAGGGTTAAGGTTTGGGTTAGGCTTTGGTGTCAGGGGTTAGTGTTTGGTTAGGGTTATGGTTATTGTTAGGGCTTAGGGGTTCAGGTTACTGTTAGGGTTAGGTTTAGGGATAGCATTAGGGTTAGGGTTGTGGGATACGGTTAGGGGTTAGGGTGAGGGTTACGGTCAGTTTCACAGCTAAGGTGAGGGTTTAGGGTAAGTGTTCTGATTAGGGTTAGAGTTAGAGTTAGGGTTAGGGTTAGGTGTAGGGTAAGATTTAGGTTTAGGTTCAGGTTTAGGGTTAGAGTTAGTGTTCTATTTAGGGTCAAGTTTAGAGTTAGGGTTAGGATTAGGTCTAGGGTTAGGATTCGGATTAGGTTGAGGGTTAGGTTCAGGGTTATTGTAAGGGTTAGGTTTAGGGTTACAGGTGGACTAGCATTCTGGTTAGAGTTAGGTTTAAGGTTAGGTTTTGGGTTTGGTTTAGGTTTAGGGTTAAGGTTACAGTTAGGGTTTGGATGAAGCTGAGCATCGGGTGAGGGTTATTTTTCGGGTTAGGGCTAGAGTTGGTCTTTGTGTTCAGTTAGTGTTAAGGTTAGGTTTAGGGTTCGGGTTAGGGCTAGGGGTTATATTTAGGGTTAGGTTTCGGGTTAGGCTTAGGGTTAGTGTGAAGTTTTGGTTAAGGGTGAGGGTTATGATAAGGGTTAGGGTTAGGGTTGGGATTATAGTTATTTTTAGTGGCTAGGTTTAGTGTGTCAGGGTTATGTTTCTGGTTAGGGTAGGGTTAAATTTAGCATTAATGTTAGGGTTAGGGTTAGATTAGGGTTACTGTTCGGGTTAGGCTTAGGGTTAGGGATAAGGCCAGGGATGGCGTTAGGTTTCGGGTGGGGGATACGATTAGGGGTTAGGGTAAGGGTTAGGTTTAGGTTTAGAGTTAAGGTGAGGGTTCAGGGTAAGTGTTAGAGTTAGAGTTAGGGTTAGGGTTAGGGTGAAGTTTCAGTTAAGAGTGAGGGCTAGGGTAAGGGTTAGGATTAAGGTTAGAGTTAGGGTTCAGGATGGTGATAGGGTTAGGGTTAGAGTAGGGGTAAGGTTAGGGTTAAGGCTAGGTTCACGTAAAGGGGAGGGCTAGGTTAGGGTTAGGTTTCGAGTTAGAATTAGTGCTACGGTTCAGGTTTAGGGTCAGTTTTAGAGTTTTGATTAGGTTTAGGGGAGAGTGAAGGTTAGGGTTACCTTTGGGTTTAGGGTAAGTTTGAGATGTTTAAGTCAGGGTTAGGGTTGGGATTAGGCATAGGTTTAGGGCTAGGGAAGGGCTTAGGGGTTCGTGTGAGGGTTAGAGTTAGGTTTAGAGTTAAGCTGATGTTTGAGGGTGTTCCGGTTCAGGTCAGGGTTAGAGTTAGGGTTAGGGTTAGGTTTAGGGTTAGGGCTAGAGTTAGGGGATAGTTTAGGATTAGGTTTAGTTTTAGGGTTAGGCTTAGGTTTAGGGTGAAGATTAGGTTAAGGATCAGGGTTAGGGTTAGTGTTAGGGTTAGGTGTTTGGGTTAAGGTTAGGGTCAGGTTTAGGGTTCGGTTTAGGGTTCGGTTTAGGGTTAGGGTTTGGGTGAAATTTAAGTTAAGGGTGAGTGTTGAGCTTAGGGTTAGGTTTAGGGTTTAGGGTTAGGGTTGAAGTTAGGATTAGGTTTAGGGTTCGGGTTAGGTTTAGGGGAAGTGTTAGGGTTAAGTCATGGTTAGGGTTAGGGCTAGGTTACGGTTAGAGATAGGGTTAGGTTAAGGGTTGGGGTTAGGTTTAGATGTTAGGGTGAGGGTTAGTGCTAGGTTTCCATTTAAGCTGAGTGTGTAAGGTAAGATTTACGGTTAGGATTAGGGTTCAAGTTAGATTTAGGATCAGGGTTAGGGTTAGGTTTATGGTTAGGATTAGGGTTATTGTCAGGGTTAGGGGGAGATTTAGTGTTATGTTTAGTTTTAGGGTTAGGGTTAGGGTGAAGTTTATGTTAAGCGTGAGGGTTAGGGTTCAGGTTAGGGTCAGGATTAGGTTTAGGGTTAGGGTTAGTGTTAGGTTTAGCGTTAGTTTTAGTTTTGGTTAGGGTTTGGGTTTAAAGGAAATTGGGGTAGGTTTTTTTTTTGGGTTTCAGGTGGGCCAAGGTAAAGGTTAGGGTTAGGTTTAGGGGTAGGGTTACGGTTAAAGTTAGGGTTAGTCTTAGGTTAGGGATAGGGTGAAGTTGAAGATAGGGTGAGGTTTAGGGTTAGGGTTATGGCTAAGGTTTGGGTTAGTTTTCAGGTTAGTGTTAAGGTTATGTTTAGGTTTAGGGTTAAGTTTATGGGTTCTGTTGAGTTTTAGGGTTAGGGTTAGATTATAGCTTAGGGTTAAGTTTGGTATGACGGTAGGGTTAGGGTTACGGTTCGTGTTATGCATTGTGGTTGGGGTGTGAGTTAGGTTAAGGTTTAGGGCTGGGTAGGGTTAGGATTATGGTTATGGTAAAGTGTTAGGGGTTAGAGGTGTAGTTTAGGGTTAGGGTTTGGGTGAGGGTCCGGTTAGGCATTGTGGTTCTGGTCATGTTTAGGTTTGGTTAAGGGTTTGGGTTAGGTTTCTGATTAGGCTTAGGGTTAGTGCTAGCGTTAGGGTGAGAGTTAGGGTTAAGGTTTGGGTTAGGCTTTGGTGCCAGGGGTTAGTGTTTGGTTTAGGGTTATGGTTATTGTTAGGGCTTAGGGGTTCAGGTTACTGTTAGGGTTAGGTTTAGGGATAGCATTAGGGTTAGGGTTGTGGGATACGGTTAGGGGTTAGGGTGAGGGTTACGGTCAGTTTCACAGCTAAGGTGAGGGTTTAGGGTAAGTGTTCTGATTAGGGTTAGAGTTAGAGTTAGGGTTAGGGTTAGGTGTAGGGTAAGATTTAGGTTTAGGTTCAGGTTTAGGGTTAGAGTTAGTGTTCTATTTAGGGTCAAGTTTAGAGTTAGGGTTAGGATTAGGTCTAGGGTTAGGATTCGGATTAGGTTGAGGGTTAGGTTCAGGGTTATTGTAAGGGTTAGGTTTAGGGTTACAGGTGGACTAGCATTCTGGTTAGAGTTAGGTTTAAGGTTAGGTTTTGGGTTTGGTTTAGGTTTAGGGTTAAGGTTACAGTTAGGGTTTGGATGAAGCTGAGCATCGGGTGAGGGTTATTTTTCGGGTTAGGGCTAGAGTTGGTCTTTGTGTTCAGTTAGTGTTAAGGTTAGGTTTAGGGTTCGGGTTAGGGCTAGGGGTTATATTTAGGGTTAGGTTTCGGGTTAGGCTTAGGGTTAGTGTGAAGTTTTGGTTAAGGGTGAGGGTTATGATAAGGGTTAGGGTTAGGGTTGGGATTATAGTTATTGTTAGTGGCTGGGTTTAGTGTGTTAGGGTTATGTTTCTGGTTAGGGTAGGGTTAAATTTAGCATTAATGTTAGGGTTAGGGTTAGATTAGGGTTACTGTTCGGGTTAGGCTTAGGGTTAGGGATAAGGCCAGGGATGGCGTTAGGTTTCGGGTGGGGGATACGATTAGGGGTTAGGGTAAGGGTTAGGTTTAGGTTTAGAGTTAAGGTGAGGGTTTAGGGTAAGTGTTAGAGTTAGAGTTAGGGTTAGGGTTAGGGTGAAGTTTCAGTTAAGAGTGAGGGCTAGGGTAAGGGTTAGGATTAAGGTTAGAGTTAGGGTTCAGGATGGTGATAGGGTTAGGGTTAGAGTAGGGGTAAGGTTAGGGTTAAGGCTAGGTTCACGTAAAGGGGAGGGCTAGGTTAGGGTTAGGGTTAGGTATAGAGTTAGAATTAGTGCTACGGTTCAGGTTTAGGGTCAGTTTTAGAGTTTTGATTAGGTTTAGGGGAGAGTGAAGGTTAGGGTTACGTTTGGGTTTAGGGTAAGTTTGAGATGTTTAAGTCAGGGTTAGGGTTGGGATTAGGCATAGGGTTAGGGCTAGGGAAGGGCTTAGGGGTTCGTGTGAGGGTTAGAGTTAGGTTTAGAGTTAAGCTGATGTTTGAGGGTGTTCCGGTTCAGGTCAGGGTTAGAGTTAGGGTTAGGGTTAGGTTTAGGGTTAGGGCTAGAGTTAGGGGATAGTTTAGGATTAGGTTTAGTTTTAGGGTTAGGCTTAGGTTTAGGGTGAAGATTAGGTTAAGGATCAGGGTTAGGGTTAGTGTTAGGGTTAGGTGTTTGGGTTAAGGTTAGGGTCAGGTTTAGGGTTCGGTTTAGGGTTCGGTTTAGGGTTAGGGTTTGGGTGAAATTTAAGTTAAGGGTGAGTGTTGAGCTTAGGGTTAGGTTTAGGGTTTAGGGTTAGGGTTGAAGTTAGGATTAGGTTTAGGGTTCGGGTTAGGTTTAGGGTTAGGTTTAGGGGAAGTGTTAGGGTTAAGTCATGGTTAGGGTTAGGGCTAGGTTACGGTTAGAGATAGGGTTAGGTTAAGGGTTGGGGTTAGGTTTAGATGTTAGGGTGAGGGTTAGTGCTAGGTTTCCATTTAAGCTGAGTGTGTAAGTAAGATTTACGGTTAGGATTAGGGTTCAAGTTAGATTTAGGATCAGGGTTAGGGTTAGGTTTATGGTTAGGATTAGGGTTATTGTCAGGGTTAGGGGGAGATTTAGTGTTATGTTTAGTTTTAGGGTTAGGGTTAGGGTGAAGTTTATGTTAAGCGTGAGGGTTAGGGTTCAGGTTAGGGTCAGGATTAGGTTTAGGGTTAGGGTTAGTGTTAGGTTTAGCGTTAGTTTTAGTTTTGGTTAGGGTTTAATACTATCTCTCTATG